>NW_027509215.1:9125000-9230000 GCF_051911475.1 Siphateles boraxobius
AATAGAATATCTTTACAGTCAACTGTTGTTGTTTTTTTCAGTACTATCTTATATTAATGAACGTTAAAGCAAGACTATGTAAACAAAAAAACACAGCCACTGTCCATCATGTTCTATAAGATCATCATGTTTGTAGCATGATCCAGGGGATTAAAACGTACAAAATATACTTCAGGCCTAGTGGATTTGGTAACTAATAATAGTAGTAAATGTGTAAAGTTGCATAAAATGGAAATACTCAATAAAGCAGGAAAAAACTACCTGAAAAAAACTGTTATCTGTGCTGTTGTCCAGTGACTCCAGTTGTAATTTTCACCCCAAGTTATGAAAACGCTTGCGACCCTGTTTTGCGTTTTGAATCTCCGGAGGGCGTTTTAGTGAAGACGGGTTAAAACGGAGGACTTAAGAAACGATGACGCAGAGGCTCATGCTCGGCTCTCTGATTGGGTGTCATACAACGGAAGAAAACATACAACAACAGCCTGGACTACCAGTTACGCTAGTGCAAGTAAATTCTGCATTTTACAATGCTATAACAGACTACATGCGCCGGACGCAAGCTATTATTCGAGCGATCTGTGACAATACCCGTGTGCAGCGGCGGTATAGACCGTACATGGAGCATCGGTTTTGGGTTAAGCCGGGAAGAACCAGCGCATGGTGGGATAATTTTATCAATGAAGTTGTAGTTCCTGAGGAATGGTGCGAAAACTTTCGAATGTCCAGATCGGCACTTATTAACATCAGCGAAATCTGAGGAAAAGTCAATCTGTTTCCTGTTTACACCGGCACGCGCACGCCCAGTGTAGGTGAATGCTCACGTGATCCACGTTTTCGATCGTTTTAATGTGGACGGAGATCAATTGTAATACGCAGCTAAAACGCTGGTGTACGGACATCGTATTCGTTTTAATTCTCCGTTTCTAAACTAAAACGCAGTAGTGTGGATGGGGCCTAAGAGTCTTGATTAAGCAGGGTGTCAAAATGGTCAGCCACCCTCAATAGGATACTATTCTGGTCCTTCAGAAGTGTTTGACAATCAGCTGTTTTCAGCGAAGTGAAGCAGCGATTTTTTGGACCATAGATGGTTTTGACAGCATTGTAAAAATTATGCGTGCCATTTTTTATCGGCATATGATTGGATGTGCCTTTTCAGTCCACCACTCATTCTGTATGGCCGGTATTTTCCTTTTGCACTTTCCTCAGAACTGCCTGCCAATGCCGTCTAGTCTTATTGGATGAAGTTGCATGGTTGTCTAAAGTTGCTCAGTGTGCTTTTCGCAGGTTGTGGATGGTGTCTGAGATAACGTCAAACCAGTCTTGGTACTTCCTGCTCTTATAGCCGATGGATTTAGCTCCTGCATCGTAAAGTACAGAGCTAATATAGTTACACTGTTGTTCCATGGTGTTTCCTGAGCTAGGCAAGTTTCCGACTCCCTAAGTTTCTCAGAAACGTAGAAATTCACTTTTTGCTTTCATGTTTCCCAGGGGGTTACAATTTAGCCTCTTTTTGTTGGGCTTTTGCAGCCGCACTTTCATAAGCCCCTTTCGCACAGTGCGTTGATCCCGGGAAATTGCCAGAACACCTTCTGTGTGAACGCAAACACGACACGGGATTGATGCCGGGTTGGGGACCTAGTAACATTGCCGTGTTCAGTCCCGGAACGCGCGCTGTGTGAACAAAAGCCGTAATCAATGCCGTGTTGTAATGATGGCGCTGAAGCCGGGATCGTTTGCCAGCGTGAAACGGTATGTAATGCGCTAGTTTATGATCAAATCAGAGAAAAAAAATGCACAATGCTGAAAAAATTGCAACAAAAAAAAATGCAATCCAAAAATGCACCATGGTTTCTCGAGAGAGAAATCGCAGCTCATAAGCAAACTATAGACGCTGCTGAGACATTACATGTCACATCGATGTCACATGTCTTTACAGGATTTTTACGGGTTGTGTGTGAACGCACTCACTGATTCCGGAAAATCACTGGCAGTGTGAATGAACCAAAGTCAAACGAACCCGGGTCAAATCCCAGGTCACTTTATCGGTGCATTTTCCGGAATCTCTGTGTGAAAGGAGCTATATTGAGCTTGGCCACAATCATACAATGGTCGGTCCAGCAATCTGCACCTCTCATGGCACGAGTGATGAGAACATCCTTGATGTCACTACACCTCACAATGATGAAATCAATCATGTGCCAATGTTTAGAGTGAGAGGTGCATCCACGAGGTCTTATATTTTGCCTTCTGCTGGAAGATGGTGTTGGTTATGGTAAGGTTATGCTCAAAGTAAGTAACTTCATACCATTTGCATTCACCCTGCCAATGCCATGCCCACCTAATACTCCACTCCAGATCCTGTAGTTCTGTCCCACCCTAGCGTTGAAATCCCTAAGCAAGAGGATCTTATCAGTCTTAGGGATCCGGCAAAA
The DNA here is from genome assembly GCF_051911475.1 of Siphateles boraxobius. Taxonomy (NCBI): domain Eukaryota; kingdom Metazoa; phylum Chordata; class Actinopteri; order Cypriniformes; family Leuciscidae; genus Siphateles; species Siphateles boraxobius. The sequence continues at coordinate 9,127,433 of NW_027509215.1, forward strand.
TGCTTTTCATCCAGGGCTTGGTAAAAGCATTCCTTGGTCTCATTTTCAGATGCATAGGCACTGAGAAGTGTGGCATAACGCTTTTTTGCCAGGGGGATACAGCGGGTCATTAGCCTTTCACTAATGCCAACAGGTGTTTCTGTGAGACTTGGTAGAAGGGTGTTCTTGATGGCCACTCCTACTCCATAAAGATGGTTTCCACTTGGGGGGGAAACCTTTCCAGAAGAAGGTATAGCCCGTCCCTTCCTCTGTTAGAGAGCCTTCATCCAGAAGCCTGGTTTCAATGTTGATGTTGTAGCGGCTCAGCTCACCAGAGATCAGGGCTGTTCTCCTGTGAGGTCTGTCAGAGATGCCATGCGAGTCCTGGAGAGTCCTTACATTCCATGTTCCCAGTTTTATATTGTATTGTTTCTTATTTTCCTTATTTCGACCGCAGTAGTGGAATAACCCGATTAGCGCGGTAACCTATCCAGGTAAATGGTTGAGTGGCAATTTTTAGGCCCTTCCCCAATTGGGGTGAGCAGTGCGGTCCCTAAAAAGGGGTCGAACAGGGGTCTGCCGAAACAGCACCACTCAGTCCCAGTTGATAGCGACCAAATACCCTGTGCCACAGCCGTGCAGGATTCTGACTAGGAGTTCCCAGTCTATTCGTACCTGCTCCCGTTGCCAGACGCCCCATCGCCGTCTGTAAGGTCCAGGTCCAAGACCCTCCAATTGCGCACATCCAGCGCATTGCTTTTCTGTCAGGGTGTGCTTCCTTAGCCTTGTCTCAATGCATTGGGGTTATTTGCCCATAGCTGGGACAGTGGTTGACAGGCGCCGGGGCGTCCATGCACCGCTAGAGCCTGCGCAACAGGCTCCGAGATCTAGCCTCGGACCGCATGTGGAGAGGCTCTGTACTGGCAGGAGGAGGCTTACGCACTCAGCTCCTCTTTTCATCCTCTATCAAGAAGGCCAGCCAGCGGCAACAGCTGTAAGCAGAGAGTAACAAGCAGAGAGCGCAGCGCGACATGCACTAACTACCAGCACCACTACACTACTGCAGTAGACGCTTCACATACACCCTGTATTGTATTCTCACTCACTCACACACACACTCACACTCACTCACACACTCACTCACTCACACACACACTCACACTCACTCACACACATAAACTCACTCACACACACACTCACACACTCACACACACTCACTCACTCACTCACACACATAAACTCACTCACACACACACACGCACTCACACTCACTCATCCACATTATTACACTTTAAAAAAAGGATTTTCTATGTGAATATATTGGTAAAATGTAATTTCAAAAAAAAAAACTACACTACTGCAGTAGACGCTTCACATACACCCTGTATTGTATTCTCACTCACTCACACACACATACTCACTCACACACACACACACACACACACACACACACACACACACACACACACACACACACACACACACACACACACACACACACACACACACACACACACACACACACACACACACACACACACTCATCCACATTATTACACTTTAAAAAAAGGATTTTCTATGTGAATATATTGGTAAAATGTAAATTATTCCTGTATGTATTATGTTTTTTAAGGAAGTATTTTCTGCTCACAAAGGCTACATGTATTTGATCAAAAATACAATAAAAATAGTTAAATATTATTACAATTTAAAGTGGCTGTTTTCTATGTGAATATATAGTAGAATGAAATTTATTTCTGTGATCAAAGCTGAATTTTCAGCATCATTACTTCAGTCTTCAGTGTCACATGATCCTTCAGAAATCATCATAATATGCAGATTTGCTGCTCAAGAAACATTTATGATTAACTTCAATGCTGAAACAGTTCATATGCTGCTTCATATTTTTGTGGAAAGACTGGAAACCATGATATTTTTTCAGGATTCTTTGATGAATGGAAAGTTCAAAAGAACAGCATTTATTTGAAACAGAATCTTCTGTAACATTATTAATGCCTTTACTATCACTTATGAATTCAATGTGTCCTTGCAGAATAAAAGACAAAAAATCTTAATGACCCCAAACTTTTGAACGGTGGTGTATATGCTTTCATTGTGTGCAAAAGAGCAGCGTGAACATTCTGCCAAACATCTTTTGTTTTCCACAGAGGAAAGAAAGTCATACAGGTTTGAATCCAACATAAGGGTGAGTAAACCTTAATTTTTGGGTGAAATATTCCTTCATGTAGATAAATAAACCCTCATGACGCTGCAGTTGCTAATTATCTCATGCCAAGACGACTCTTATCTTTCCTGTCACAGCTGTCCTATGATGAGCTCACAACGCACCGATGCGTTTCGATATCGACAAAATGGGGAAGTGTTTGTCTTTCCATTATCAGACTCACAGTGCATGATCTGTCATATTATTGAGTTTGTGTTGTGTTATGAAATATAATGTGGGTTGTGAAATGCGGTACTGGTCTGAAGATGTTTACAATTAAAACTTAAATTATTACTTATAAGAAAACTCCAGGTTCAATATAAATAGAGCTTTCACACAGAATATAATTATATCATTCAGTTTGTAAAACAAGCAAAAATTGTGTTCAAGCATGCACTTACAATGGAAGCAAGTCTATAATGGGGCATTAAACTAGAATCTGAAAGTATTGCTAATGGACATTGTATTAGTTAAAGCTGCCGTCGGCAACATTTTTTTGATCATATTCAGTGAAATCGACACTATAATCCGACAGAACAACATATATAAAGTGGTTTTAGAAAAAAACCCGATCTTCTAACTCCACCTGGAGCGTGTTATTTGTTTTGCAAAAATCCAACACTCCCGGATCAGGGGGGTGTGAGATCTGACTGTCAATCACAGGTCGTGCACACGCCACCCCTCGCGCACGTTACAATCACACGCACATGCCTGAAGTTCGCGCAGTAAGGAAGAGTGATGGCGGAAAAGATTCCTCAGTTAACCTCAAGAGCTTGGAGGTCAAAAACAACACAGGAAAAGAGAACACCTGCTGAAAAGAAAGAAGTAAAGAAAGAAAGCGACCGTGCCCGTAATAAAACCAGGATCAACATCGGATCGGCATTTGATAGGTGGAGATTACGTGATTTAATTGGGTTCAAGCTGGATGCAGAGCTTACAACATTTCTTCTCGACAGGTAATTGTGCTTTATCAACCAGTTACTTTATTTCTTAGTGTTATGTTAGTAATTTAAGTATGTTTGCCCAAATGTGTAGGTATGGATAGCTAACGTTAGCACTTGTTGGGGAGGTTAGTTAGCTTTGTTTGCACTGAAATCCGAGTGAACGTAACGCTAAGTGGATAAACATGTCCAGATGAAGGGATAAAGTTCGGCTTTTTGGAAGAATCATTGCTACTCTATCTTTCTTACGAGAGTAAGAACACAGCAGAATACAGCAATAATAACGTTTCAGACAGACGAAAGTGTTTATTTACGTTTAGGCCACGTCCACACGAAGCCGGTGCGTTCCCTATCCGATTTTTTTTTTTCCTCGTTCAAAAAAAAACCTCCGTAAACACGGCGTCGTCTCAAGAAATATCTGCGTCCACACGAAACCACTGAAACCGACTGAAAACGGTGTAGTATATATGTCAGACCAGTATGGGGCGCTGTAATTGTGCCACAGAGATACACTATACACGGAGAAGAAGACTTTGAGCATGCGCCGACACGTGATGTGATGACATCATCATTTCACAAAATATACGGATTGGCTGTACACACGAAACCGCAAGGGTGTCGTTTTCAGATTTATCCACTTTGGGACCCGGTTACAAAAAATAGCGGTTTCACTCTCCCAAAACGCCGGATCCGTGTGGACGAAACGCCAATACGATAAAAAATTTATACGTATACAGCGAAACGCGTCTTCGTGTGGACGGGCCCTTAATTGGTGGGTAATCCATTTCGTAACAATCTACCATCTGAAGCAGCTAGATCATACTAAAATCATGTCAGTTTGCATGCTTACTGACTTATGATGGATGCTGATGAGACGGGCGCGTTCACAGAAAATCTGGTGCACACGCACTGACGAACACGAACTCGGTGGGAGGGTATTGGTTGATAGTGGGGGAGGGGCATGAGAGTTGTAAACATTCAAAATTTTGCCTATGTCCACTCAATCTGCCAGACTTGCCGACTGCAGCTTTAACTAGTAGTTGGACCAGTGAGATAAAATCTATAATCAGTTTTGCACAAAGTTATATTCAGTAACTTCTGTCAGGACTATTAAACTCAATTAGTATGTGGCAAGATTAGCAGAAAAGTTTGTGACGCAACTATTCATAATGTTTACCAGGGTTGTTACTGTTAACTAAAACTATTAAAAAATAGTTTTTGGTAATTGAAATAAAGTTAAATAAAAAACAACAACTTTTAAGCGTTTAAGCTGAAGTACTAAAATGACTAGAATACTGAAATAAAAATAAATTAAAGATAATATAAAAATAAAAAAAACTATTAAAAATGACAATCGCATGACAAAAATGCTAAAACTTTAACTAAAATGAAATTAAAATGAAAACTGAAAATATAGAAATAAAAGCTAATTAAAAATATGAATAAATACTATAATAGTATATAAATAATAGCAAAACAACACTTACATTTAAATGAACTCATTTTTTTTGGAAGAATTAATAGAAGCATTTTACAAACATATTTGTGTTTTAAAACATTAAAGTTATTTTTTGTGTATTCATTTTACATTGGATTTAACCTGGAATGCTCCTGATGTTTAGCATTTAGTTTAGGTCTGGTTATAGCTGGCTACAGTATTAAAACTTTCTGACATTTCTAGTCTAGAAATAATAATAAATCAAGCATACATCATAACATCAAAAACATTAAATATAAAGATTTTCCTCTAGACATTACAGTTATCACATTCAGTTAGTTAACGTGCTGCACACAACAAGCCCTTAATATTATAATAAAATTACAATACCAGATTAAAATCTCATTCTTTTTTACCGCATTATAAAACCAACAAGATAAACGTCATAATGCATTTTGTATATAATTAAAACTCACACTCACACACTATCTCATGCTTATCAGATGAACTAGGTAATTAAATCACTAAATCACGAACACACATTCATGTCGTCAGGAGTTTTCTCACCATAAGGAGGAGGTGCTGGTCTTTGTGGTCCGGGTTTTTTCGGAGGAGGAAGCGGGTACGTCGGCTTTCGGCTCATCGGCTCTGATGTCGAACTCTGGGAACGAACACAAATCACAACAGAGTTGATAATCACACACAAATGAAATGCTTATTGCAAAGTATAAACTGCCTATATTTTCTAGTATGTAAACAGTAAGCAGCATTGGACCCTTTTCACATTTCCAGGTTTCTCGAAATGGTAATCATAATAGTTAGGTAAGCTTCTATGGTGGTGAACGGAAACTACAAAAAAATTAAATTTTAATTTGCCCCAATAGAAAAAAAGAAAAAAAAACACACAATAGTGTATATTGTATATAATGTTACAAAACAGGAAAAAATATTGAGATTGATTACATTGGTCAGAAGAGAGAAAGAGGTCAAATTTGCCGTCACTTCCTCGGCCGTTGTAATAGAAACACTCACACAGCAGCGTTAGCTAATTTTTTTATTTATTTAATACCACAAGGTTTAGTGTTATACTGTACATAAGTGACCCTATTGTGCTTTTTAGGCTTTTACTTTACATTTGGTGTGTATATAGCTGTATAGTGACTGTAATAAAACTGTTTGTGAATATAAAAGTTCTGCAGAGTTTCAAAGATCAAAGTGCAGATCAACTGAGTTTTTGACTCCCGAAAGAAAGAAGGGATTCTGAACTGCCTGAAACGAGTCGTCAGTAATTCCAGTTTTACTTCCTGATCAAAGCTACGTATATTTGTTTTGATCCAACCTGCCCTGAAACACTTTACTTGTAGTTGAGGCATGAAAGAGTTTCGTTCGTATTGTCGACATGCCGAGATGAGATTGATGCGGTAAAAGCGACGCAATAGTTACTGTGTATTAAATGCTGTGGAACAACTGAAAATCAGATATGGTTATAGGTGTTTGGTTTCTGACACACGCTGCAAGAGGTCGACCAATCACAACAGACTGGGCCATCTGTCCAATCAGAGCAGAGTAAACCAATCACAACAGACTGGAGCATCTGACCAATCAGAGCAGAGTAGACCAATCACAACAGAATGGGCCATCTGACCAATCAGAGCAGAGTAGACCAATCACAACAGACTGGGCCATCTGACCAATCAGAGCAGAGTAGGCTTGTAGAAAGGCGGGGTTTAGAGAGACCGAATCTTTTATCGAATCTATTCAGACACTGTGAGTAAAGAGCTAATGCTGCAATGTAAATTATGAGAAAATTTAAGTGTTTCTGACATTGGATGCATGTAAAGTTGTTGTAGGAGACTCCAAAACTAAAAAAGGAGCCTTTAAAATAGCATAGGAGCACTTTAAAAATGAAAAAAATATATAATTATAATAATTATAATAATATATATAAAATCTAATTTATATTAATAACTATGGATATGTATCATCACAAGTCTGTGAAAAGGGTCCGTGAACACTTCAAACTGTTGTATGCTTAGATTGTCATGTGAACTCAGTGCATTGCATGTATACCGGAAAGGAAAGTTTATTTTGCATATTTAAGGCACTTGTGTAAAAATGTCTTAATAATGGATGTTAAAAATGGTATGCATTGCATTGTGGGATACACTAATCGAATGCAGTATTGCACGAATTTAAAGTTTAAATACTGCTCATAATCCATACTATAAAACATGCAGTATGCCATGCCCATTCTCGAACATACCTTTGACATTTGAGAAAAATCAGCAAAACCACCTTTCCCTCCAAAGGAGTCGCTACTGAATAGGTCTGATGCAGCAAATGGATCTGTTTATGAAAGAGAGAAAGCACAAGCAAATTTATGGATTTGATGGAAACATCTGACCGTAATAACCGCCAACGCTTCAACCCACTGCAAATACTCAGCTGTGTCTTTTACTGAAGAGATCGGGGCACAACACAGGTGCTATTTTAAGAGAGCGGCTTGTATGTGGCCAGTGTTTCTATTTTTCCATGACTTTTTACCTCCTGAAAAGTGCACATTTTGTTTCCCATCTGCAGCGTGACGCATGTTTCTGATTAACTAATGACGACGTTATGAAGGTTTACTGTGCATGAAAGAGACATTCCAACTTAGCAGTACATTTTCTCGTCACCATCTTAGGTCTTAATATAGCGAATTAAAAAAAATTAAAAATCACAGGTGAAACTTCTATAGAAACCATTGAAGTATTCTACATATTTCTTCATTTGTTTCTTCTTTTTAACTTTCACGTTTTAACTTTCAAAGTTTTCTTGGAAATACTGTTTTAACAAAAGCCAGTTCCTTAATGACATCATCCTCTAGTAGGAAGTGACATCATTTTAGAGGGAAAACAACATCACAAACATCAGTAAGTACTGTCGATAGATCTGATGAATTATGCCATATTGTTTTGTTTGCTGATTTGCGTCTCTAAAACATTCATCATGTTAGATAAAATTACACCAGACAGTTTGACAATATAAATGTTATTTTATTTGATATGATTACTCTAAAGTTTCAAAAAGTTTGGGGTCAGTTATATTTTTAATGCTAATGTTCACCAAGGCTGCATTTATTAGATCAAAAATACAGTAAAAACCTTAATACTGTGAAATTGAATTACAATAGCATCATTACTCCTTCAGAAATCATTATAATATGATGATTTGCTGCTCAAGAAACGTTTCTTATTATCAATGATGAAAACACAGAGTTAATAAAAACAATTTTCAGGATTCTTTGATGAATAAAAAAGAATTTTTTCTTTTAGCATTTATTTGAAATACAAATCTTTTGTAACATGATAAACATCTTTACTGTCACTTCCTGAAATTACAACGCGTTTTATAAAAGCTACAGAGTTCAAAAGGTTCATTACAGGAATGACCCAAATATGAACACAAACAGACGTGTGTTATGAAGAACGAAAAAAGACAAGCTATTGTAAGTCGGTCTGTTTGCTGTGAGAGAGCTGAGCTAGTAAAACACATGCATCTGTAAGTGTGAGACCACTAACAGCTCAGAACACACTCTTCTTGTGTTCCCGTAAAAAGAGTTATTTCAGGAGCACGTCAGTCTCCGTGTTTCCCATAAATTAACCCCACTTCCTCCAACGGGACACGCAGAAAGAGCTTACCTGTTCACCGCATGAGGTGGACGTGAGAAAAACAAGACCAAGAGAGAGAGAGAGAGAGCGAGAGCGAGAGAGAGAGAGAGAGAGAGAGAGAGAGAGAGAGCGAGAGCGAGAGAGAGAGATTGGACTTTTCCGTTACTTTACAAACAAAGCGTTCCCTGTTCGGACGGTACTATTTTCGGAAGGCCTGTACGTAAACGCGCTATTAATAGGATCACTCCACTGGAAATTCAGGCAGTGCCTCAAAAAAAAAACTAAAAATGCTGGCCACTACCTTTTAAAAATAAAATTATGAAACATCTAGCTGTTTTTCATAAGATAATACATTCTCTATGATTTAGTGAAGCCTTTCAGTGTAAATGTAAGTGCTATTACCACCAAGATTCCTCTAAATGTAACCATTATTACAGTGTCCAATCAGAAAGTGGCTAGTAGGACTCAGTTAAAAGTTGCATCATGACACTGTACAGTAGTGCTGTAATACTCGAGTCCGGACCGTTTTTCTATAGTCTCGGACTCGCTGGTATTCGGACTCGGACTTGTCTTGGCCTCGGCCACTGGTCTTGCCAAATATGGCTTTTGGTCTCGACCGAGTCCAGGTGTCTTTATTATTTATCAGAATTTATAGTATGTTATGTAAGTGGTTATTAATCTTGTCATTTACATTGTCTTTTTATGTCTATAGGTTTATAACCTATTTGTTTGTGGACTGATCAACTATATGTGGAAAAGAAATAAATCCAAGTAAACAAAACCACAATGAGTTATGAAAACGTGTTCTCTCCTGACGCCCTGTTCGGTGGGGAAATTCTTGAAATAACCGAACAATTATGTTCCCAGTAAGCACACATAAAAGCCGTTTATTTGCTCTGGTGTGAGCCGCGATTGCGCCGAGATCATTCATAATTCCCGGAGTCTCAGGGGAGAAAGCGCCGCGTCCATGCACTTCGTAAACATACGGGTGCTAGGGACAGACCGAACGCCAGGACTGTGTATTGATCAGTGTTGGGTAAGTTACTCAAAAAAAGTAATCCACTGCAAATTACTACTATAAAATTGTAATTTGATTACACTACTGATTACTGCATGTAAAAAGTAATCAGATTACTAATTACTTTCAAGTTACTTTGAAAACCTATTAAAACTATAAGAATACACTACAAAGTGAAACCCAGTTCTTTCCGTAGTTTAATATTGCAGACATCCCAAGTCTCCCAGAAGTTCCAGGAGTCTCCCGCATATTGAGAGCGGCTTCCTGAATCCTGATGCCGCAAATTAGTTAAAATCTCCCGGAATCTCGAGCGAGCGCGCATGCGAGACAGAAGAGACTGTGATCCAAACCGTGGAGACCTTGCACGTGTGTGTGCCTCATGAAGCGCGTTCTCCGGTAATGCATTAAAGCGCATGCTCATTAACTGACGCTGTGATTAGAAATGCATTTGACAAAATATTTTTTTCTTAACAATACATTTGTAACGCAAGTAACTTAATTTTATTGAAATCAGTAACTGTAATCAAATCACATAAATTTTAAATGTAATGAGTTAGATTACTGCTTTATCACGTAAAGTGTACTTTTTAACGCGTTATACCCAACTCTGGTATTGATAAGCCCGCCCCTCGAAGGCGAATCTCAAGAATGGCCTGTGATGGGGGGGCTATCTGGATGTGAAAGTACGCGTCTTTCAGATCCACAGTGAAACACTGCTATTATATCACCATACGTCATCATTCTGTTTTCTTTAGATTAGAAGATTATATTATATCAAGGAGAATGTCTATACTTAAAAATTCTGGGTGTTGTGACACTGTTTTTGCTTTTAGATCAACAAATAATAACCCAAAATGATTGTCTTGATAATGTCAAGCATAAGACTTTTTTTTTTCCTGTCCTGGACTCGGTCTCGACTCGGACTCAAACCTTTTTGGACTTGGTCTTGACATGGACTCGACTAGTCCGTCTCTTGACTACAGCCCTACTGTACAGTTATAATTAGGAATGCACTGATAGATTTAGTTTACTGTGTTTGTTTACTTAACCTGCATAAACACACAAATACTTTAGCAGTAATTACTGCTCTATCTTTGATCTACTCACTGAAATGCGCATATCGCTCTAGTACTAAGACCTGCTAGCTTCCTTTAACAGATGAAGAGACGAAAAGATTAGGAGAAGATGAACAACAACAAACAGAGAGATGTGGCGCAACATTTCCACTTACAATATTTTATCTCTGAAACAGACGCATGATTTTTTGTATGCTTCAAATGATTATACACTACTGGTCAAAAGGTTGGAATAATTATGTTATTTTTAATGAAGTCTTTTCTGCTCACAAAGGCTACATTTATTTGATCAAAAATACAATAAAAACAGTGAAATATTATTACAATTTAAAGTGGCTATTTTCTATGTGAATATATTATAGTAGGATGAAATTTATTCCTGTGATCAAAGCTGAATTTTCAGCATCATTACTCGAGTCTTCAGTGTCACATGATCCTTCAGAAATATTTCTAATATGATGATTTGCAGCTTTTCATTAATCATTATCAATGTTGAAAACATTTATTTTTATAGAAATCGTGATACATTTATTTTTGTTAGATTCTCTGATGAATAGAAATTTCAAAAGAACAGCATTTATTTGAAATATGAATGTTTTAACTTCAAAAATGTCTTTACTGTCACTTTTGATCATTTTAATGTGTCCTTGCTGAAGAAAATGATTAATATAATTTTAAAAACCTACTTACTCTAAATTTTTTAATGGTAGTGTATAACGGTTTCCACAAAAATAGGAAGCAGCACAACTGTTCAAACAACACCGATCAAATGACAAATCAGGATATTCGCATATTATTTCTGAAGGATCTTGTGACACTGAAGACTGGAGTGATGATGATGATGAAAATCCAGCTTGATCACAGGAATAAATTACATTTTAAAATAAATTCGAAGAGAATTTTTACAGTGTTTCTGATCAATTAAATGCAGTGTTGGTGAACATAAACATTGAAAAATGTATTATTTCAAACTTTTGACCAGTAGTGTACTTTGAATACTAGTCTAGTTTAATGAGTCATCTACAAGTTATCAATTGGTATTCTGACTTCATGAACAATGTGATCTGTGTGATGAATGATGGAAGAAAGGGACAAGCTCCATAAACATCCAGAAGCAACCGAAATGAACACCATACCGTACCTGAATCTTTAGGTTTGGGACTCTTCAATGTCTGGCTGATTCTTTTGCTAAAGGGACTGGCCTATGGGGAAGAGAGAAAGAGTGAGATAAAAACCACAGGGCATCATGGGAATGACAGAGCACTAACTGTAAAGTATCTGACATGACATGACAAAATGTACATTTACATCTTCATTTGGTTTTCTCACAGAGGTTGACTTTTTAGCTTTTGGGGGCCTGAATTTTTTTTAATGGTTTTCAAAGTGCAAGTTTTTGACAATTATACTGTTATCGTCTACAAAATCATGAATTTGAACACACACATGCGTATTATGTGTTCATAAGGTATGCGCAAATACTTGTTTTTTGACTCTGTTACTTGATTTCCTAGATATTTTTCTGCTTTATAGTCTAGTGTAGTAATAAACCAACTCATTGGCTGTCCAGACAAAACTGCTCGATGCTTTTTACTATATTTGTTAAAAGGGGCAGTGCACATTAATTAACATGGATGTAAATCTGCCAGAATTAGCCAAAAAGTCTATTTTTCATCTGTAGACCCTTGACAGAATGTTAAAAAGTCACCCTAAAAACATCTTATATTAATACACACACACAAAAGAGAAAAAAAAATCACATTATCGAATAAAAAAATATGATTTCCAAGCGGAAATCATGCTAAAATACACTGTTTTGTCTAAACATATTGTGGAGCTAAGAAAATTAGCAACAGGAGAAAAAAAATAACTAAGAGCAATTATTAAAAAGAAGCTAAAATCAGAATATTAAGATACTAATGTTGACCATGCTGAGTAGTAAGTAACCATTTTTTGAGATGAAACTTAAAAATACAAAAGGAAAAACTTTTTTTGTTTTTAGTACATCGTTTAGTACATGAGAGAATAATTAAATGACAATGACAGGAGCATTAAAATCCACCGGCATTTCATAATCAAAAGTAAACTTTGATGCTATTTATACCATGGTTATTGTAGTTAACTAAAACCATACACATTTTCATCACTTGAAATAAAATAAACATTAGCTGAAATAAAAGGACTAAAAGGAACAAATATAAAAACAATCATTTGTTATGATAGGAATGCATGAATGTACAAAAAAAACACTTACTTTCTGATACAAGATGCTCCCAGATTTTCAGTATTTTTTATTTTACCTTGAATTGACTTGAGGAAGTTTCACCAAAGGGATCAGAATTAGCAAACGGGTCTTTGAAGGGGTCGTTTTGTTTGAATGGATCTCCTCCAAACGGATCAGCTAGAGAACAATAATTCACACACAAATGTCAAAACACCCACAGCAACCCTTTACATTTTTTTCAAATCATTCAGAAACCATTTTATAAATACTGCTTATTTGCGCTCAGTGGCGTAAACAAGGCAAGTCATGCTTAAATGTCTAACTCTCATTGCATTTAGATAAAATATCAAAGAAAGTTCAATCTGCAAATAATCAACAAATAATGCTAGAGCAAATGATGCTAGCAGTTTAATATTTTGGAGGAGAAGTTTGTTAAAATCCATAAGTCTAAACCATGGTAATAGAGATGATTGATAGAGATGAAAATTGATGATTGTAGCAAACACTACTAATTATAAATATATAAATTATAAATAAAACAAATGAGTAATTAATTAATAAAAAAGAAATAAATACAAAATAAATTAAATTATTATCAACTAATAAAAGTAATTTAAGTATAAATAAATAATGAAATTATTAATAATAAATACATTAAATTATTAAATATAAATAAATACAATTACTATTAATTCATAAATAAAAGTACAAAATAAATAACTAAACAAATAAATTATAAATAAAGTAAATTAATAATAAGTAATATATTAATTAAAATAAATAAATACAAAATAAACAAAATTATTATTAACTAATAAAAATAATTAAAGTATGAATAATGACATTATTAATAATAAATACATTAAATTATTAAATATGAATAAATAAAATGACTATTAATTTATAAATAAAAGTGCAAAATAAATAAATATGAAAATAAATAAATGAATTAAAGATAAACGAACGAATTGATTTGCTAAAACAGGACTTGAACAGTGTAACCATTTAAGTTAGTAACAATGATAACTTTCAGAACTACTGAACACTGAACATTCATTGCTAGATGTATAAAGGCAGAGAAAAGCCCACCTTTACTGAAAGGGTTACTTTTGAAGGGGTCTTCGCTCTTAAAGGGGTCTGCGTTCAGGCCTTGAGAGCTGGAACTGTTAAACATGGCCATCCTGGACTTAACCAATGAATCCTCCTGAAACACACACAGCATTCAGCTCGTGTTTGCTCTCCTCCTCTGACTGCGGGGAAAATATTATCATTGTAATCAGTACGAAGAGGGCATCGTTCAGCTCCTCATTTCCTGTGCTGGATCTTCTGATGTACGAGGAAAGAGTGAGCAGTTTGAGTGTGTGACAGTGGGTCAGTGTGTGGCATAATTACGTTAACAATAACAAGAGTAAAGGCACTCTGACGGATATGTGCGTAATGTTGTGTGGTTACTCTTTAACCTTTCCATGGAAGGCCAAGCTACTTTAAATGTCAACAAACAAGTAATTTCCTTCATAAAGGATTATTCTAGGATCAATACAACTTGCAAATACTTCCAATAGAGGTGCATTACTGTAAAGGTGATTTCTAAAACTGAAAATGATCAGTATTTAGCCTTTGTTTTTACTAAGGCACTTTGTAAATGACTTTGTTTATCTGTGTATTTACTGTAAACTTGTTTCTCGTTTGTTTTTACAAATTAAGGGGTAAAAACAGAGTTTCCAAAACTTTTGACTATGACTTTACAAGCCATACATTATTACTGGATAAGGAAAAATCATTTTTAGCCAATTAAATTTTTTATAAATTTTTTCACGGATGGAAATCGCAATTTAAAAATTCCAGGTTTTCCATGACACTTTTCCCCCATGAGGCCTGATTAATAATGGAAACAATGTTAATTGTAATTTTACTTTAGTAACAGTTTTTGTCTTGACTAATTATTTGTTAAATTTTTTTTTAAATTTTAAATTTTCTTTTTAATTTCTTTTTAATTAGTTGAGAACGAGCTGAAATAAAATAAAATATAAATATTAGATAAAAAAAAAAGTTTGTTTATATATAAAAAAAATATTTTCACAAAATCAGAAATGTGACATTGGCAGCTAACCTAAGTGAAATAAGTTTGTTTAAACAAAATGAACAATACTAAATATTATATTAGTATTAAAAATATAAAATGCCAGTGGGTCGGGCCTATGATGCGGTTATGTACAACTATTTGTCGTTGTCTTGCAAATATATTCGCCAGTGTGGCGTCATAGATCCCGCAATATTGAAACGAGATATTTTTGTAGCTTGATTAAAAAAATTATTTGTTTATAATAAAGAGGTAATGGTACAAAGACCTCTTATATGTCAAGAGACCAAATTTGATTTCACCAATTTTATTTCACGACCTGCTAAAAAAAAATGAAAAAAAAAGAGAAAAAAAGAAAAACCTGGATACTTTTTGCGTGGTTTCGCACAAAACCACCAATCTGAAGCTGAAGCAACCTTGAAAATCTACTAAAAGGATTAGTTCACCTCAAAATGAAAATTTCCTAATAATTTACTCACCCCAATGCCATCCAAGATATCCATGTCTTTCTTTCCTCAGTGGAAGAGAAAATAAGTTTTGTGAGGAAATCATTTCTGGATTTTTCTTCGAATAATGGACTTCAATGACAGCCACTGTTTTGAAGTCCAAATCAATGCAGTTTCAAAGATCTTTGATGTGCTTGAAACGGCTGTGCACGATCGCAGCTGAGGAGGATTATCTAGCAAAACGATAGGTCATTTTCAAAAAAAAGACATATATATATATATATACACACTTTTTAACTACAATTGTTCGGATTCAGCTGATCTGCAACGCGCCGGGAACTACGTCACCACGTGAAAGGTCACTGTCGATGTTGCGGGCGCCGGCGGAAGTACCGCCCCACTCGACCGTGCAAAGGAGGATAGTTCAAATTGTATTGGTCGCTTTGTAAACAGTGGGGCGGTACTTCCGCTGGCGCCCGCGACATCGACAGTGACCTTTCAACGTGATGACGTAGTTCCCGACGCGTTGCAGATCAGCCTAATCCGAAAAATTGTAGTTAAAAAAAAAATATATATATATATATATATATATATATCTTTTTTTTTTAAATGACCTATCGTTTCGCTAGATAAGACTCTCCTCAGCTGTGATCGTGCACAGCCGTATCAAGCACATCAAAGATCTTTGAAACTGCATTGATTTGGACTTCAAAACAGTGGCTGTCATTGAAGTCCATCATTCGAAGAAAAATCCAGAAATGTTTTCCTCACAAAACTTATTTTCTCTTCCACTGAGGAAAGAAAGACATGGATATCTTGGATGGCATTGGGGTGAGTAAATTATTAGGAAATTTTCATTTTGAGGTGAAGTAATCCTTTAAGGTTCTACCTGTATCTTTCAAAATCAGGTGCATTTAAAAACGACAACATGATCAAGAGATCTCTGAAGCGTGCCGTGACCCCTGACCTTGTCATCGATGCTGGAGCTTTCCTCAGTGATGAGCTGGTCCAGTTCGGACAGGCTGATCATGCTGTTGTTGAGAGCTGTGTTGTAGCGCTCGATAGTCTTATTAAGCTCCCGCTGGGCGTCCTGTATCTCGCCGAGCTCACTGCGCGTCTGAGAGAACAAGATCACAATAGAAACGTCACTTTACAAGCGTTGACTATGCTCTAATTCATGCAAATGCTTTTAAAGCATGACAAGACACAAAACCCAATGCAGTACTGGAGCGCAATCTCCTGACTGTGTGACACACACACGTCTCATGTGCATAGAAAGCCGCTTTAGTCTGTGTTTGAACGGACAAAAACACACACGATTATGCCAAAATGCCCATTTTGTTCAGTATCCTCGCAAGCACAGTCTTTAAATAGTTAAATGAAGTCTTAAATTAATTTGAAGAGTTGTGAGAAAATAGGATGCGTGTCAGATCCGCGTCATGTGCGGCAAGCCTAATAAACCTGCTGCTGTCTGTCATTAATGTTAAACAAAGAACAAAAGAAAAAGAGGAAATCACTCACTACTCTTGAATGAAAAACTTTTGTAGCTTTTGTAAGGATTTATCTATATTTAATTTATGATTTATGCAGTGAAGTCTGTGGAGTGTTTGATAACTTTATTCAGTTTCTTGACCTACGTGAAATCTTAAAGCACTGTTTACAAGGTTATATGGGTCAAAAACAATAACTTTTTGAGCATTTTGACAGGGCAAGTAAAAATCTGAACCGGTCTAACTGGGCCAATAGAAAAAATTGAGTCTTGATTTATTGAAGGAAACAGGTAAATGTGACATTTATTATAATGGGTTTATGTGAAGATTGTTTTAAGTTCACTTAAGTTAAAAGTTGTTCTATTTTTTAAAGCCTACTAATTTTTTAATTGATAGCTTTCAATATACTGTAATGCTGAACGCCTATAATTAATGGCTAAAATTGAGAAAAGTAGCAATATTGGTGTCAAAAAGATGCCACTAAATAATTAAGGCTGCTTAAATACTAGTCTTTATGTTGTTTCAACATTAATTTGGAGATTAAATGTGAAATTATTATTTTGTGATTATCATGTGAAATTAGGGGTGGGAGATATTGACAAAAATGAATATCTCGATATTTTTTTTCAATATCTCGATATCGATATTCAGACAATATTTTTGCAATCCTTCAAAGAAATGTGTGCAAACTGGCAAAGAAGGTTGGTCTTTTGACTTGCTGCATTTGACCTATTACTGTATAGAATTACTAGTACATAAAGATATGAGACATTATTGATTTAAAGACTCCTAAACTTTTTTAAATAATAAAATATTATTCAATAAAGTCTTTATTGTTCTTGTATATTTTTAATAGGGGTGTAACGGTTCACAAATTTCACGGTTCGGTTTGATACGATACAGTGGTGTCACGGTTCGGTACGTTTTCGATACAGCAAAAATAAAGAAATGCCATAGAAATTTCCTATTTATTAAAATAAAATTATTTTTAAATAAGTGTGAGTTTTCCTACATCTAACTTTTAGTTTTATAAATGGGGGTAATCTTTGAAGGATGAACAAATAATGTTTTAGTCATCACATTAAAAATAACATTTAAATAACATATAACATTTGAGTTTTGAAGTGCTGGAAAAAGATGTGTGACGTACTTGAAAGCATTTTAATATTTCTGCCAAACTTCCATGCTTACAAGTTAGTGTTACTACATTAAATCCATGGTGAATGATCTGTGGACTTAAAACCTATAACTAGTTCATTCATGGAACGATGTTTCTCCTGGTTTCCACATCAGCGCTGTTTGATCAGTTAATAACGGAGAAATTGTAACGCTTCTCACTAGATCTCGTAGCGATGTTATTACTTAAGTGGCGAATTCAAATGCTTTGGTTACTGGATCTCTTATGTAGTAACGGTGTCGCTTAATCAAGATCGGCTCGCGCTGCACTGACATTCGTCCGAACTGATAAACGGTCCGTGAAGCACAAAATAATGAATTTCGTTCCGCTTTCATTTCATTTGCCATTTGATGTTGCGCAACGTTGTGGTGTTCGCTCCAGCGCGGATTTTGGTCGGCAGGAAAAATGGTCCAACAACCGGAATGGTTCGGCTTGTAATGCGTACCAAACCGATCTCTTGGGAAAATGTATTCCATCTTTTGGACTCATTATACAATAGGGGTTGAACGACTTCAGATTTTTTGAAGTCGACTGTTATGACATTAAAGTCGAGTCGACATCGACTAGTCGATGACGTCATTCAAAAAAACACAAGAGATTTAACATAATTTGCAATTAATTAACAGAAAATTATACAGATGCTGACAGCTCATAATGGGGCCATTTACACCTGGTCACTTCATGCGTTTTTACTGATCTGATTTATCAAAACGATTCCATTTACACCTGGTCACATAAAGTTGTTTTCGCAAAACGGATATAAATCCGATCTTCAAACATCGCGCTATATGCAGATTTAACGGAGTTCACGTCACCGAAAGCAACAGTAATGAGCTGCATTTTATTGATTATCAGCTCATTTCAAAATCAAAGACCGCAATAAGAGAGACAGCACTGGTAAGATCATTTTGTTTCTTTACTTTTAATGAAGATGATTGTGTGTTAAGCGTCTGCGACTTACTTTCACTTTGATTGCGATAGTTTGCACGTTGACGAATAGATGCTCGAGCTGCTCATCTGTGCGGTGATGCGTGTTGCCTAGCTTCGTCATATAATGAATATAACATGAAATATAGCCTAGGCTAAGACACTCGCACAAGTTTATTTTTAGCATTGTTGGGAGAAGTCCAATTTACATATGTGGTTTCTTTCAACAACCAGATGCAGTTTCGTCTGTTAAGCGGCCCAGACCTCCTCCTGAAGTGGTTTGAGCGATCGTATTTAAATCCATCTCGAATGCGTTTCGGAGGGCATTTACACCTGGTCTTTTCACGACCGGACAACTATCAGATCAGAGAAACACATGAAGTGGCTAGGTGTAAATAGCCCGCTGTTTACATCATCATTCAGGATGAAAAGAAAAAAGTAAAGGAAAAAAAGCTATAAATTCACATCTGCGCGTTAGTGATGCCCAGATCCAAGTAGCCTAATACAAAATAATATTCCAATGAATTGCGGGTGAATTAGAGGTAGCCTACATCATTACTATGTTTAAATAAATATAAGAAAAAACTAATATTTTAATAAGGAGACTGAACTCTCATTTCCCGGTAAAACAATGAGCGTGCGTCATGCTTTTACTTTCGTTTTCAACAATATCTAGTGTTAGGTTAGTAAAGTATTTACACACACTTGATGTACCAATGCTGCTTTCTTGCTGCAATGACCCCCTGGGCTCTTCCTCTGTTGTCGTCTGCAACATGTTAGTATCAAAATTAGCGCAATCATAGTGTCACATGATCAACGCGACTAGTCGACGTCAAGCTTAAAGCGTCACGGCATTGCATTAAGGTCGACTAGTCGACTAATCGACTAGTCGGTTCAACCCCTATTATACAATGCAATTTTCTAATGATGCAATCACGAAGCTCGCCACTTGAGGACCCCACAGACATTTAAGAAAAACTTTTTAACTTCATTTTTTGCCTTTTCTAGCAGCTATTTTATTAATCGTACATCGGCTTTACTCTTTAAGATTTTGGATTGTTGCTTCAACCTATGAAACGTCATAACACACAGGTAAGAACTTCGTAGTTGTATATTGCAAATTAGTAGCAGCTTAGGCTACTCTCGTGCAATTGAGGAACGATTGTGATTTTGTACAAAAAATAAAATACAGTATTAAAATCGCTACATATAATTGTTTAGAAGGTTATAGTGTGCATTATTTGTTTTCTCTTTAACTTCCTTCAGCTCTTTTCATGTTTGGGGGGTCGGATTGTACAAATTATGAAATATTCGATATCCCAATTTTGCATATCGTCCAGACAACAATTTGGATATTATCGTCTAAACGATATATCGCCCACCTCTATGTTAAATTATTATTATTATTATTATATAAAAATATATAAAAAATGTTAGGTGCGATTAATCACAGAAAAATGTCTGATTAAATTTGTAGATTGACAGCACTAATACCAATGTAATTATACTAACAACAACAAAAAAATGTAAAATCAGGAAAAAATCTTTTTTAAAAAGGATTTCCGGTTTTGGTTTTCGGCCGTGCATCCAGAATTTTCGGTAACGCTTCATTTTACAGTCCTGTTTCCCATGTACATACTATGTACTTATTACAGTAATTACAATAACTGGTTAATAACTGGGTAATAACTAGGTACTAACCCTGAACCTCCCCCTAAACCTAACCTTAACCCATGTACTTACCTTATATTACCAGTACTTTCTAGGAAAGTACACTGTAAGTACTGTACTGTAAAATGAAACGTTTACGAATTTTCATTTCGGTGCATCCCTAGTTGTTTTGTGACCTGGTCCATCTCGTCCTGTGATGTTTTGAGCAGTTTGAGGATGCTGTCTAGCTTGGCTTTTCCAGCACGCAGACTCTCATCCAGACGCTGCTCCTCTTGTTCCAGACAGTACAGGTCCGTCTTCGTTCTGCTCATCTCCTTCTCCTGCGTCTGCACGTCTGACTCCTGAGAGAAGATCTGAGTCTGCAGAGATGTGATCTACACACACAGAATAAAAAAAAGATGGCAATTATTCAGTCATTTATACCAAAAAAAAATCATCATGCATGTTTCAGATCAGTCAGACTTTGGATTTTCAGCATAAAATGTGGTTCACGTCACAGCTTATTCTGATCATAAACTGCTAAACCGTCTAGTCAAGTCAAACAGTATATATTTGTGAACATTATTTACGTTAGTTAATATTAAAAATGAACAATACTGCAGCATTTAATGATCTTTGTGAGTGTTAATTTCAACATTTAATAATACATTCTTAAATTCAAAATTGACATTACTTATTGCACTGTTAACTGCCATCAATGGACATTAACACAGTTTAATGAATGCTCTAAAACTGCTCTAAATTGTTTATTGTTAGCTCATGTTAGCAATGTTAACTAATGTAACAAACGAGACCTTATTGTAAAGTGTTACCATTTTTTATATAGTGCTTTAGATTGTTTTAATACAGCTTCACAGGAATAAACAGGGAAATAACAGAATCAAATTTCATCAAATGTGAGACCAATTCAAATTCTTCTGTAAAGCAGCTTTAAAAAGACAAGTGTTGTTCAGCTTGATTCAGTTATATGTTGATTCAGTTCAGTTATATAACTGTTTAAGGTTAATCAATTAAGAAACAAGTTCAATTAAGTTATAAGCAGCTCTACAGAAGACAATATTATTCAGCTCAATTTAGTTCGATAACGGTGTCAAATTATTCAATTATGAAACAGATGTGATTGAGCTATACAAAATGCAACATTTTAAAGGAACTTTTACTCACGACATGCTATCCGGCAACAAAAGATTCCATTCATTATGCTAAGGTAAGCTAGCGTCAGCGCTGCCAGGCTAAAGGCCTCATTATGCTTCTGCGTCAACTCCACGGCGTAGCTACGCCGTCACTCCTACGTCGTCGTGGCCGTTTTATGGTTCTGCGTCAGGTTGAGTTGCATCGCGGTGCATCTGACCAATCACAGCCCTTGTGGTCTTTGTCGCCTCGACGCGTAGTTACAATTTTTTGGAGGTGCACGTCGAGCTACGGCGGAGGGGTTCGCGGCGACGCAGAGGGGTCTGCGGGGGTACGCCGTCGATTCGACGCAGAAATATAAAACAGGCTAAAACAATGCATGAACTGAGACAAAAATGCGTTTGCCCACCTATCTAAATTTAGGGGAGACATTTCAAAAAACGGTGGCGTTCCTTTAATTTGTATTATGTCAAATATGCATCAGCATTACAGTATGTATCTGCCAACAGACACTTCTATATCAACTCAAATCAAAGTGAGACTCACCTTAGCGTTCTCCTCCTGCCATTTGCTCTTGGTCTCGTCCAGTGTTGTTTCCAGCTTGGCTCTCTGTTGCTCCATATCACTGAGTCGATCCTGAGCGTCACGTTTCTGGTGCTCCAAGTCCTGCAGACCGACATTTTCATGCTCCAGCTCTCTCTGCACCTCCTGCACAGAAACATTATTTTATCCACCTTATTTTTAACGTAAGAGCAGATGGTGTAATTTGTAACTTGAATGTTGAGGTTTACAGTGTCATTGACTTGATATGCTGCTTGATATTGCAAACTGGCATTTGTTATACTATCATTTTATTATATTGATTGTCGCCTTTTTCGCCTTTCTTCGCCTTTGTCGCCATTGGCTTTTGGCTTGCTTAGTTGAGGACATTTAATTTTATATTTAACAATATTATTACATTATTTTCCTGTTATCTCTGTAGAGCTGCTTTGAAACAATCTGCATTGTAAAAAGCGCTATATAAATAAAGGTGACTTGACTTGCCTATTGTCATAATTATAAAGACACTGGTACTGTATGTAGCACAAATAGTTTTACTATTTACCGCACTTAATTATCCTTATGTTTATTTACCTATAGCAGCTAATGAATCAGAAGTCTCGAACAAGTTAATGTGAACTATCAATGAAAAATACTTCTAAACCATTTATTAATCTTAGTTTATATTAATCTTAGTTTATATTAATTTCAACATTTACTTACACATAATTAAAACCAAAGGTTGCATCTGTTAATATTGTTTCTGACGTTAGACTTGAGCTAACATGAACTAACAATTAAAATTTTAAATTAAGAACTACGTATATGTATTTTTAACAGCTAACATTAACAAAGATTAATAAATACTGTTTTTATTTTAAGGTGTCCTTGTTACGGTGTAATTTTACACTTAGTAATATTAATTAACTTAATGTATTTATGGTTAGGTCTAGGGTTAGTTGCATGTAATTGTGCATAATTGACATGTAACAATGACACTTTAAAATAAAGTATTATAAAATTATTTAATGTTAGTTAATGCATTAACTAACATTATCTGATGGGACCTTACTGTAAAATGGGTAGCACTTAACAATAAGATTAATTTGGTAACATTAGTTAACATGAACTAACTATTAAAAATACTTCTAAAGCATTTATTGATTTCAGTTCATGTTAATTTCAACATTTACTAATAATCTATTAAATTCAAAAGTTTTTAATGGACCTGATGAACAGCTATATTTTTATTAACCAACGTTAATAAAGGTGAATAAAATACTGTAACAAATGTATTGCTCATTGTTACTCAATGTTAGTTAATGCAGAACCAAAGGGAAGTGTTAGCGATCAGCTTTACCTGGACTTCACCATTCTTCTGTCGCAGGACTTCCTCTTTCTGTCTGATTTCGGTCTCTAAAATGCGTTTCTCACTATTAAGCAAGCAATGCACATAAAAACAGAAAAGAATATAAAATGAGTAAAGTGCAAAAATAGTAAATAATACTTATAACATAATGTAACACTTTAGCTTAGGGTCCAATTCTCACTATTAACTAGTCACTTTATATTAAGTGGCTTTAAGTACTATGTACTTGCATCGGAAAATAAGGACAATGTACTTATTATTTTCATGTTGTATTGTAAAAACACTTTAGCTGCTATTGAGGTGTGATACGGGTAAGTTTAGGGTCAGGGGTGTGGTGGTATGGGTCAGTTTAAGGGTGGGTTAAGGTGTAAGGGAAGGGTCAACAGTGTAATTACAAATGTAATTGCATACATTAATTACAGCTGTAATTACATGCATTTATTTTCAAAATATAAGTACACTGTAAAAACATGTATGTACACAATAAGTCCATTGTATTAAATTATTAATTTCAATGTTAGTACATAGTAGTTAAAGCCACTTAATATAAAGTGGGACCCAACTAGGATATTGGCTGTTTATTAGTACTTATAAAGCACATATTAATGCCTTTTTCTGAATGAGCATTTTCTACATCCCTTAATCCTCCCAATACCTAAACTTAACAACTAACTTACTAACTAATAATAAGCAGTAATTAGGAGTTTATTGAGGCAAAGTTGTAGTTAATAGTGAGAATTGGACCCTAATCTAAAGTGAATATAATTATATAATAAGTAATTAGCAGAATGCAATATACTATATATGGTTATGTGTAGCATATAATTCTCCATTTATAAACTCCCTGACCTCTGCAGCTGGACGATTTCCTGGTTGATGTCACTGAGATCCTTGATTCCCGTCAGCTCAACCAACCCAACAGAACTGCTGCAGTCCTGGAAAAATCATGTTATGTGTAATCTAGAGTATGACTGTATAACTATGCAGTGCTCCTCCATGAGCACTAGGTGGCGTTCTCGTTGCCTAAACATAAAGACAGACTTCATAGTCACAACCAAAATTACTTTCTTAATAATTTTTTTCAGTCTTATTGTAATTCATTTGTCAGTGCATGTGACTTTAAAAGTGTTTGCATAATATTTAATTTAAATGTTTTATTTTCTGATGATGTAACCAAGACCGTGCAGGCAAGGAAAAACAATATTAACCAATAATATTATAGCCCACTTTTCATGATTAAATATATGAATTGTGTATTTTTGCTTTGATTAATGGGCCAGTAAGCTGACAGGAAGGTAGAGAGAGGAAGAATGGGACTGAGAAATGCAATTGAACCTGCAAATGTGTGTATGGTGTGCATTCAGAAGTCAACCCAGATTGTCAAATCGAAGTTAAGATTCTCACAGCGATTCATGGATGTCAATCAATGAAGCTTCTGTCTACAGGAAACGCATCACTTACCCTGCTCAGACTGGTCAACGGGGTCAATTCGGACATGAATGACGGTGTGAATCCAGAGAGAATCTGGATCAAGTTTCAAATAAAAAATAAAATAATCTAATCAGATAAAGTACCTTTCATTTGTAACGCATTGTATAAACTGGATTATGAAAAATTTGCATTACTACATGTTATGTAATAAATGAAACATTGTTAACTAATTTAACTTCTGTCCGAATTTATTAATCTTAGTTAATATTCATTTTAACATTTACTAATTCATTCTTAATGTTACATCTGTTCGCGTTAGTTAATGCACCGTGATCTAACATGAACAAACAATAAATAATTGTGCTTTTACAAACAAAACAAAGATAATTAATTGTTTTTTATATATATTGTTAATTGTTAGTTCATGTTAACTTAATCCATTAACCTATGTTAACAAATGAGACCTAATTGTAAACTGTTACTGAAACATTTTTGGGTTAATTTACAATAAGGTCTCATTTGTTAACAGTTCATGCATAAGCAAAGATGAACATTTTACAACCTTACTCTTTGTTAATGTTAGTTCACAATGCATTAAGTAATGTAAACAGATACAACTTTTGATTTAAAAAAAAAGTATTAACTGAGATTAATAAATGGCATTCACATATAGTTCATTGTCAGTTCATGTTAACAAATGCAGTAAACTGTATTGTAAAGTGTTACCAATTAATCAAACCATGACATTTTAGTCACGTCCCAATCTACCCATCTTATAAATAATATACAAATGATGGTAGCACTTTTGAATAAGGTTCAAATTAAAGTTCAGATTAACAGATACAACCTGAGCTGATATGAACTAGCAATGAACAGTTAATAAACAAAGATGACTGCAAATGTATTGCTCATTGTTTGCAAATATGAATGCATTAACTAATGGGATCTTTTTGTAAGTGTCACCAAAATAATATTATAACAAAGGGATCCTGCTTGTGATTCATTGGCTACATTCAGACTGTCAGTCCAAATCCGATTATTTGTGTATTTGTTTGGATTCTGATCTAAATATATTGATGTCCACACTGTGTATCGCAACTGTTCAGATCCGATTTGTGTGTCCATGCAGCTCTTTCGTTTTCAGGAATATCTGCATTGGTTTCTAAGGCAATGACGTTGCGTTGGTAAGCAGACGCCAAAAACAACAACAACAACCACAACATGGAGGGGTTTGCAATCGCGGCAGAACCAGAGGCTGTTATGCACAGCTTTTTTCCCGCCGGTTTCAAAATATGTCTCCGTTATATTGTCATTTTCTGCTCGTCCGGCACTTAGCAACAACACAGCATTGTTTCGGCAGTGACTTTCAGCATGTTTCCTATAACAACGTCTGACGTTTACGTTTTACGTGGCGTGCGAAAATCACATAAACCACGCAAAATCCGATCGGGGTGCATTTCCAGAAAGCATCGTTAGCCAACTATGGTCGCAAGTTCTGTCGTTATCGGCATAGTTAAACGAGTCGGTGTTTCCCGAAATCATCGTTCCAACGAACATTTGCAAACAGCATCGCAAAGTTGTGTGGTTGAAACGACAGCTCCCGAGCTGTGGTTAAAAACATAGTTTCTAGACTGCATGACATGTGGACTAAATAACTCCGTATCTTGATCAAAATAAGCAAGCTGACATTCAGTACAACCTGTGTATTTTATTTAGAATACATACAAATGTCATTTACAACTTTGAGTTTTTCAAGACATTTAAAGTACTGTTTTTGAAGACTGCGCATGTGCGAACGTGCTCTATTATGTAAGAACGAGCCTATGATTGAATCTGGAAATAAAGCGAAATAACTGAGAAAAATTAGAAAAAGTCCTCAGATGCCATGTCTGTAATTTATAGCAAAACATCTAGCCTTAATTCGATCTCAAACAGTTTCATTAAAAGAAGTTATTACTCCACCACGTGCGTGACGTCGTGGTAAACCAACGTGATTGAACGACCACTTTGCGACACTACGGTTTCGGGAAACAGTCGGGACTAGCTAGTTGCTTTCTCCGACGATGCATCGAGTTACGTCGTTGTACGGGAAACGCACCCTAGAGCGGTCAGACTGAAACGGATTTCCAGAAATGCAATTTGAATAGGATTTCAAACCACATATGGATGTAGCTTGAAACGGATTTTTAAAAATTGCATTTAATGTAATTTTTTGCTGGTCAGATTAGCTAATTCTGATCGGATTTCAATCAGATATGCACAATAATCGGATTTGGACTGACAGTCTGAAAGTAGATATATACATGCAACGTGAGAGGATGCATGTGGTCCACTCACAGGTGTGCTGGCAACCTCTCTCTCTGAATGTGGTATCATGTCAGGGGTCAGACTCTGAGGAGGGTCCACTCCTTTAACTTTCTCCTGAATCAGGTGCATCGCCAGACAGAACTGCTCTTTGGTGAGCTTACCGGTACGCTGAGTGTCCGCCAGCGACCTGCAGACCAAAACAACAGACAACAGCGTTATGCTTCTATGAACACAGGCATGAAGAAGAAGTAGTTGTTTTATTTATATAGCGCCTTTCCATAGCTCAAGGTCGCTTTACATCGTACATTTCAAATCCATTTAGACGCCCACACATACATAACAGTAGCGAAGGATACATATAGTCACATTATCCAAAATGCATGTTGAAAGTAGCCACAGATGAGGTATTACGTAGTGTAAGAGGTAGCGAATCCCATAATTGAGGAGCATTAATACTAAAAGACCTTCCACCTACAGTAGACATCCGGAAACGAGGGATGGACAGTAAACCAAGCTCAGCTGATCTAAGGGACCGGGCAGGCCAGTAAGGGTCAGGGCCTGAATTTCGTTTTGGAAAATAGGGGGGAAATCCCCCTTTAGGTCATTCTTATGGGGGGGATTTTTTAATTTGAGGGGGGAGTTTTTTTTAGACAATTTTTAAAAAATACGTTTAGCTAAATGTTTGCTCACTCATTGTATTTGTGTTTTTACAATGGGGTCATTTTTTTCGTTTACACAACAAAAGGAAGCTTGATTTCAATCTTTGAATTAAATTGAAAAAAGTAGCACAAATAAATACATTTAATAAAGAGAAAAGTTTAGGTCTAACACTAGTATCCAGAAATGCTAGAAATGGAAAAAAGTAATCAAATGTAAAATAACATGGAATAGTCTTTTAGTCCTGTATAATTTGAATACATAGGCTATTAATCCTGATTCCTTACAATTAATGCTATCTTTTGTTGTTTTATAATCAATAATGACAGACACATTTTAGGCTACTCTCACTTTAAGAGCTAGTGCACGGATCCACGTTCACATGTTGCGTGTAAAGCGCAGTCCGCGCCACTTTCTCCTCTTTTAAAAAGGGCTCCCTGTTGCCAAGCAATCATGAGCCACGTTCTCCATGAAGACGAAGACGTTTCAGCAAAGGATGAACGCGCAAAAGACGTAATGTGAACGGCCCATACTGTTTTCATTATAGTGTCACATGCATTTTCTTTTTGTATTATTTTTTTAAGACATAACCGATTGTGTTTGAGAGGATACTGCCCAAGACTGGAATTTAAACAATGTTGTGTGCTTTAGACCGTTAAAGCGCTATAATTCAAGAAAAATAACTCAGTTTTGTTACTCACAAGCTGTTTGTTATGTGGGTTAAAATCCCATGAATGTTTAAATAGGTAAGACTTAAAAAGACGCACAAATTATAAACAATAGTGACGATGCAAACCGATTGTGTGGGTGACATTTCCATCAAATGTCCCGACTCCTGAAACGCGAGAGTCTAGAATCACGGCCTGCAGCTGCAGCACGATTGGCTTGCCTTGTGTAACCTATTTTAAGAGACAGAGAAGACGCGGCATTGGCAGAATCACTCACGCTGTTTGTGAAATTGCGTCTCGCAGAAAGTTTTAAAATGACTGATTTGATCTTATAATCTGTTAGGTTAAATTTACTCATTGGCCTACATGCTAGATTGAATGAATGTTTGCGGGAATTTCCCGCATTATAAACGCAAGACCTGCGGGAATGATTAAAATGATGCGCAATACCCACAATCCCGCACCGAAATTCGAGCCCTGAGGGTACAGTAGGTCAGACAGATATTGGGGAGCAAGACCATTTAATGCTTTGAACGTTAGCAGCACTACCTTATAGTGGATACGTGATGCCACAGGTAGCCAGTGAAGGTCATGAAGCAGAGGAGTAATGTGAGCAGAGCGCCTGGTGGAGGTGAGAACTCTTGCTGCAGAGTTCTGAACATACTGTAATCTTGCAATACGGTTTTTTGGGAAGACCAAGAAATAAGGCATTGCAATAGTCCAGGCGTGATGTGATTAATGCATGAATTAAGGTTTTAGCATCAGCTAAAGTGAGAGAAGATCGTAGACGAGCAATATTACGAAGATGGAAAAAAGAGTGTTTAACAAGAGAAGAAATGTGACAGCCAAAAGATACAGTTGGATCGAATAAGACACCAAGGTTACGAATCAATGACGAAGGCTTAACGTGAATTCCATCAATGTCAAAAGACTGGTCCATCCTTTTAACTGAGGCAGTAGAGCCAATCACTAATATCTCAGTTTTCTTATTTAATTTGAGGAAATTCAGGGACATCCAATGCTTGATATCCTTGATACATGAAGTGAGTGAGTCGGGGAGAGATGGCCTATCGGAGCTGGTGGTAATATAGATTTGAATATCATCAGCATAGCAATGGAATTTAAGTCCATGCCTGCGTATGATGTCACCGAGTGGATATATGTAGATGATGAAAAATAGTGGGCCAAGAACCGAACCTTGAGGAACACTATCATGAAAGATAGATAATGTGCAACATATCATAAATCCTACTGCTGTTGGACTAATGAAAGAACACAAAAGGATAATTTTGCAAGCACTAGCATGGTTTTAAAAAGGCTGTGGGTGACTTTACTTATACGATTGCATTTTTCTGTTTAATCTCACCATATGTGTGCCAGGACGCTCTGAGGCAGCCGGGAGTTCATGAAGATATCCTTCACTTCACCTCCTCCAACCATCCCATCAAAATCAGAGTCTGCCAGATCAAAGATCTCCTCGTACTGCTCTCTGTCATCCGCCGGCACCACCCAGTGATCAGATGACGGCTGCAAAGACATATTTAGGGGACATTTTGAATCATATGACTCATGTTATTTTTGCAACGTGCATTATGAGAATTTTCCATATGCATCATGGCTACTAGGGCTGTAACACTATATCGTGTCGCAATATGAAATATGTAGCAATTTGTATCGTGGATAGTGACAGTATGTATTGTGTATAGTTCACCCAAAATAAAAATGACGGTGTGAGAAAAAAATTCAAGTTTTCAGAGTTTTAGTGTAGTATATTTAACGTTGAATATAATGTATAATAATGCAATGGGGGAATATTTGTGGGTCCTCATAATACCAAATGTCTTGTGTTACCAGTAAAAACTGGCCTACATTATTTTAAATATATATAGTGCAAGTATATTCGTCTAAAATAATTTTGTATTTTCAGCTTCAGAATCATGACTATTTTTTTCTGGTGTCATTGTTGTCCTGCATTGGGTTTCCAACACTAAGTCCAAGCCTATTCATTTATACCCCCACAATGTAATACCAAATTTAGCATTTTACTAAACAGTACATTTTTTGTTAACCTTTTATCATATGTCTTGGAGTATCATAATAATATCGCATCGTGACTTGAGGGTATCATTACACTCGTAATGGCTATGTTCTGGCTGCAGGTAAATGTGTCCCAAATCTGATTTTTTTGCTCACATGTGACTCAGATCTGTTTTTCTCATGACAGAATGAACAGCACAAACCCCATCTTATCAATTCCGATTTGTGTCACTTCCATGTGTGGTACTAAAGTCAAATTTTTTGCAATGCGACCACAGTCTGAACAGTCACATCGGAATTCATGTGACTTTTACGTCACAACATTCGTCACAATTCTGCGCTCATGGGAATCTCTTCAAAGATTTTACATACCAAACGTCGTCAAGACGGTTGCGAAAGATAGTCAGTGGAATGACAGTGATCCAAAAATGAAAATTCTGTCAGTATTTACTCTCCCTCATGTTGTTCAACCCCGTAAGACCTTCGTTCATCTTCAGAACACAAATTAAGATATTTGTGATTAAATCTGAGAGCTGGATCACTCCTCCATAGGCTTCTAAGGGATTAACACTTGTTCCCCGAAAAGTTATTAAAGAAATCGTTAAAATAGTCCAAGTGACTACAGTGGCTCAATCTTAAGTTTATCAAGCGACGAGAATACTTTTTGTGCGCAAAAACAAAAATAACGACTTTATTTCAACTATTAATTTCCTTCTCTGTGGGCCTCGAGTCAGTTCACTAGTGTAACAGCGCAGCGCGACCAGCGTCGGCCAATAGTGAGCCTACGTGTGACGTACAACACAGAAGCGCTGCGCTATTACACTAGTGAACTGACTCGAGGCCCACAGAGAAGGAAATTAATAATTGAAACAAAGTCGTTATTTTTGTTTGTTTTTGCGCACAAAAAGTATTCTCGTCTAGGGCTGCACAATTAATCGAATTTCTAATTGCGATTACGATTATGGATGCCACGATTACGTAATCGTTCAAAGCCGCGATTACAAAAGAAAGTCCACTCTGCGTGTGTGTGTTTAGAGCATAATTATGTTATGAGAGGCGAATCACGACTACTTCAGAAAACCCAGCACAATATGACATACCAGGCAGTGACGTAAGTGTACGCTGAAATAAAAAGTCTTTCAACCTCAGAAAAACGGACTTCAATGTCCTGTCAGCCGTTATACTGTGCTCGTAGCGCGCACTCTTCAATTGCACGCGCAAATGCGGCGGCGCGCGCTGTGTATCGCTTCACTGTATAAAGTGCAAAAGAAACTACGTGCATGCAACGTCGTTACAATGTAAATTATTAAGTCACGAAATAAAAGTAAAATACCAACAAATCACGTGTTAGCTGAGAAGGATTTGCATGCAGGTATGATTTTCATTCTATTCACCAGGAGCTGTTTCATTAACAGTTCTTGTTAGTATTGTGTATTTACGATGGTAACTGTCCTTTCAAAAATGCCACTTTATTTTCACTTTGTGTTATTTTTTATATTATTAAATGACTGTGGTGGCTCATATCAACATTGTATTAACAAAAACTAGTTTGGGACTGCTATTTAATTGCTTTAGGATAGTCCTAATGTTTTTCTAGTCTTTACTATGAGTCATTCTTACAATTTATGTGTATGTTAAGTAAAGGGGAACAGTACTTGTGTGTGTTAACAATTTTTGTGTAAACATGTATTATAATATGCCTATATATATTCAATGTAAATTGTGATAATCGTAATTAATAATCGCAATTACAATTTCAAGGGAATAATCGGCAATTATGATTTTTGTCATAATCGTGCAGCTCTATTCTCGTCGCTTGATAAACTTAAGATTGAGCCACTGTAGTCACTTGGACTATTTTAACGATGTCTTTAATAACTTTTTTCGGGGAACAAGTTTCAATCCCTTAGAAGCCTATGGAGGAGTGATCCAGCTCTCAGGTTTAATCAAAAATATCTTAATTTGTGTTCTGAAGATGAACGAAGGTCTTACGGGGTTGAACAACATGAGGGAGAGTAAATACTGACAGAATTTTCATTTTTGGGTGAACTATCCAAATATATTGCTTTGTGCAACGTTCTGATTTAGATGTCGATCTGAAGTCTGACTATCTACTATATCTAAGCCATAGTCAAAGTCTATCTTTGAGAAACCGGCCCCAGGAGCTGATATGAATGTGGTTGGACAGGTATGTTGTGTTACACAGGCACGACCGCATTGGTGTGTTCACCTGTGTGTGTGTTTGAGGCTGCGGTGGTGTCGGGGTGGAGCGCTTCATTGAGTTTGATGGAGACAGATTTGTGCTGCTGCCCATAGGACCCTTGGAAAGCGCCGGCACGGGCCGCAGGGTCTCCATCATGAGGAACGGACTGGAGGGAAGAACAGGAACAGATCCCGGGAGAGCTCCTGGAAACTTCTTACGTTTGGATGGAGGGATGAGAGATGGAGGGAGGGTGGACGGCATAGGCTCCTTCTCTCTGGCGGCATAAACCAGGTGCATCACCTGCAATGAGCAAATAATGTGCAAATAATGTGAATTGTGAACATATAAAACAAATAATGTGAGCTTTTATCTTGTCACAGAGATTAATATCCACAAATACTTACTCTACAAAGCAAATAATGAGAGGTTTTATCCTATAGTCGACACAACGAGCATTGGGATTTTTCTTTTTCTGATTTTCCATAAGTGTCCTGTTTCCTCTTGTCACAGAGAATAATATCCACAAATACTTACTCTTTAATCTATTTTGAGATATATATATATATATATATATATATATATATATTAGGCTTGGGGGAAAATCCAAATTTTGATACCGTCAAACCTCCTCCCTATTTTACCGGGGTATATGGTATTACCGTGACTAATAAAAAATTATGACATGAGGCTCAGACAGCGTCACAAAACTGTTGGCTTGTGCCTACACCGTTCAGAAACTGAATACCAGATCGGGCAAAAAAAAAAAAAAAAAAAAAAAAATCAAGGCCAACCCGTGCACGTTGTGTCTGATCCCGGCTGACGACATTAAATGTAATATGAGCCGTAGCCCTATTTAGACTCGACTATTTTTAATACGTGGGCCGTTATAATATGGTGGCGCCAAATAATTTTTTAACCCAGGTGCTGAGGGGGTGGTAGATATAAATACTATTTATAAATGAGCAAAAATGGGACAATTAATAATATTTAATTATTTTAATTATGGCAATTGTATTCATTTTATTAATTAATTTAAATTAAATTAACAAGCAACAAGCAAGAAGTGCATTTGTAAATCCGGTGACGCGTCCATTGATTTTTATTAATACAACTTTTCTGTCAGTGCTGCAAAGATTAAGTTGACGATCGCCATCTCCTAGTGAACGCGCATATATAGAGAGAAATGCAAATCATGGATTACATAATCAGAAGGTATAGGCTAGCCTTTTTCTTTTCGTTTTGAATTGTTTCGTTTAAAGAAATTGACGATTGATATCTCCGTAGTGAACGCGCCTATAGAGAGAAATGCACATCATGGATTAATCAGAGAGTATGCTGCCTATATTTCTTTTCCTTTTGAATTGTTTCGTTTAAAGAAATTGACGAATCGCCATCTCCATAGTGAACGATAGAGAGAAATGCACATCATGGATTACATAATCAGATAGTAGGCTAGCCTATTTCTTTTCGTTTTGAATAGTTTCGTTTAATTTGATGATCGCCATTTCCGTATGAACGCACATAGAGAGAAATGCACATCATGGATTAAATAATCAGCGAGTGGCCTATTTCTTTTCGTTTTGAATTGTTTCGTTTAATGAAATTTCAAGCTTTATTTAGATATCTGTCATGTCTGTATGACATACACTGAGTTTCGGTTAATTTATGATGAGATTTCAATGCAAGTGACCGCGGCGCGCCAGCGCACGATCATGTCATGATTATGTTGTCTGCTGTATTTGATTCTTATTTATTATTGGTTGATAAAAAAATTATTAAAATTAAGATACAATTTATACAAAACGAAATTCACTTTAAAGGAAGGCCTTTTACAAAATTAAACTTAATTAAGTGGACAATGTCTGACTCCCGATGCATCCCATCTTACTCGTGCTGTTCAGTTTTCATTATCAACGTAAAAAAAAAAAAACATTATAATATTTTAACAAATATAAACTAATGCGCTTATGTAATGAACTCGGGGGAAAATGCATCCTCGCAGCAGTGAGTGGGTGGTTGTTTCGGAGATGCGACATTAGGTTAGAGGTGTTTCCATCTCTCCAGGTAACCTTTTTTATTGCAACATTTACAAACTGCCTCGTCAGTATTTACCGCCTCTCCCTTCTCTCTCTCTCTCTTTCTCCTCCACACTGTCACTTGATGACAACTACATAAGAATTTTTAGGCATTGAATAAAATATATTATATATTATATATAAGTGCCGGTAATGACGGTATTGAAACTGATACCGTTGCTATTTTAAGACCCCGCGGTATACGATATTACCGAAATACCGCCCAACCCTAATATATATATATATATATATATATATATATATATATATATATTGCACATTGAGCAGTGCGAGTAATATTGAAAGCAAATAATGTGAGCTTTTATCCTATAGTTGACACAATGAGCATTGGAATTTTTCTTTATGATTTTCCATAAGTGTCCTGTTTCCTCTTGTCACATTGAATAATATCCACAAATACTTACTCTAAAATCTATTTTGAGATATATATTGCACATTGAGCAGTGTGAGTAATATTAAAAATTAGAGTGAGTAAAATAACAGCACCCGTCTCCCCAACTCAAGACACATGATTTGAGGAATCATTCATGTCTGAGCACACACACTTCATGATGATGAACACGCTGAAGTATTATTTAGTGTTAGAGGTTTGTTCACATCATTAACCCAAAGTATCAATAATAAAAGCACATAAGGTGGTATTTTGTTTGATGCATCATTTGACTCACCACTGAAAACTCATCTTTATCCAAGTGCCCATCTTTGTCAATGTCACTGAGATCCCAAATCTACAAAACAAAGAGATAAAAAGTTGAAAAACCATTCACTAATATGCTAAAGATCTAAACAACATTAAGTACATGAAATATATTTTTCGAACAAACAATATCAGACCTTTTATTATTATACTTTTTATTTATGCAAATATACACACTACCGTTCAAACGTCAGTAAGTTTAAGTTTTACTCCAGCCTTCAGTGTCACATGATCCTTCAGAAATCATTATAATATGCTGATTTGCTGCTCAATAAACATTTTTATTATCAATGTTGAAAACAGTTTTTGCTGCTTCATTTTTTTTCAAGATTATTTGATGAATAGCAAGTTCAAAAGAAAATAATTTATTAAAATTTTTTGTAACATTTTAAATATCTTTACTGCCACTTTTGATAAATTTAATGCATCCTTGTTGAATAAAATAATGTTTCTTGAAAAAAAAAAACAATCACAGTGACTCCAAACTTTTCAACTT
This sequence comes from Siphateles boraxobius, assembly GCF_051911475.1. Classification (NCBI taxonomy): domain Eukaryota; kingdom Metazoa; phylum Chordata; class Actinopteri; order Cypriniformes; family Leuciscidae; genus Siphateles; species Siphateles boraxobius. The sequence continues at coordinate 9,163,403 of NW_027509215.1, forward strand.
TAGTGTGTTTTTAAAGTAAAAAGTATATTATTTTTCTAAACAGTTACCAATCATTTCTACAAGATTTTTTTTTATGTTTTTTGTGCCTGATTTAATTTTAATCCAATTCTAGATTTAAAATGTAAATGCTGTTTATAAAACCAAACCAACAAAAAAGATAAAACAATGGCCATAATATCAGTACAATATCATTAAAAATGAATCGATTATTGATCTAAAATGTCTATAATAGTGCAGGCCTATTACAAAGTAATACAGACATTCACCTTTCCAAGCACATCGAGAGGCAGGTTTGAGTTCATGAGGATTGGTTTCACTTTATCACCTGACAGCATCCCACCAATTGGACACAGACTATCAAATATCCCATCATACTTTGCTTTATCTTCCGGCTGGTGAAGCCAAACACAATGGAAAAGAGACAATGAAGTATGTTGAGAGAAACTGAGACCGCATAAATTAGTTTTTAATCACAAATTTTATTTTATTCCAGTAATTCTGTACCTTCACTATCCAGTTGAAATCAGTTGTGATGTTCAGGGACGGGCTGCCGGTGTCTCTCTGCAAAACACACATTTACATGTATTTATTTAGCAGATGCTTTTCTCCAGAACGACTTACAAATCAGCATGCAAACGTATTAACTGCGATTAACTGTCAACATCAATGACCATATTCAACTGGCTGACAGTGATTTGAGATATTTTAAGGCACATTCAGATGTTATCCATAAAGCAAATGTTCACCACATCTTTCATATTACACATGCTATAAATCTACAGCTAAACATATGTGGATCACTGAATTTCATTTCAGATATCCAAAGCGACAATACTCACAAATTTAGGGATGGGTGTGTTCTGGCTTAGACTGTTTAGACTGACATCACTTCCTCCTTGAGCAGAAGCCACCAGCCTCAGCGCAGTAAAGAAACCCTTAATAGAGACTGCAGTTAAACTCAAAACACCACACATCCACTGCATTCATACAGATAGCTTTATCTTCAACTAAAACTAAGCCAGCGTGTGATGTTTTTTAGTTTTTTCTCCCAGAATTATTATTTTTTTATTATGCAATCCAATACTTACAAGTGACTGATACAACAAAAAACAATCAAGGCCACATACATAAACATCAACATACATAAACGTTGTGTGTGTGTGTGTGTGTGTGTGTGTGTGTGTGTGTGTGTGTGTGTGTGTGTGTGTGTGTGTGTGTGTGTGTGTGTGTGTGTGTGTGTGTGTGTGTGTGTGTGTGTGTGTGTGTAAATAACTTAACAGAGGAACATCTTACAGATACAACAGACGTAATAAAATTAACTAGTTGTTAGAAAAAAAAATTGCTATTTAACTGGAGGATGAGGAAGGTATGATAATATAGTCTTATAAAAAATAATAAAAGTAAGAATAATAATAGTTGTAGCAATAATAACTAATCTTTTCATCAGGAATGAAGGGGAGGTTGGAGGACAAAGAAGAGGACAAATAATAACAACAAAAAATAAGGCTATTACTAATATAAAAAAAAATGTTGTGATGGTTTTTTAATTCAGCTAATGTTTCCATTTCTATAGCTGACATATTGAACAGTTTTCCCATTCATACACCATCATAGACCGTCTCTGCCGTATATATGGCACTTAGAGGTATGTTCACACTGTCAGTCCAAATCCGATTATTAATGTATCTAAATTATTGACTGTTGTATTATTATTACTGTGAGAAGTGCATTCTACTGTACATGTATTTCTGTCATAATTTCTTCAATTCAAATTGATGTGATGCCCTTCAAGTGTCAGTGTGTATCTGACGATAGTTTTCTCAAATGAAATGGTGATGAAGTGACTCTGCAGATGAAGTTCATGTCCTCATACATGTGAGACGGCAAACACTAAAAACACCACAAGCGTCTCATGTGCTTCAGTGTAGTAGATGAAACTGTGCTGCTCATTCACTGAGATAAGCAGAACATGCAGACTTGCAGACTATTGAATAGCCAGGGATGGATTTACTTCATATATATGCAACAAAAAAAAAATTATTAATTGTACAGCCTTGTGATTTATTCATCCAAAATTTGCCATATTCCATGTTGAACAGTCAATTCTGTTTCTATGACTGGATTCTGTGTTTCGGCCCACGTCTTCTGCATCATAGCAATCATAGGGCCCTACTTACACATTGTATTTTTATAGCGAGAAATCTGGCTCACTGAGGCTAATAAATGTGTAAATTTTACTTGCTTACACATTTAACTTTCAATCAATTAAACTGTATTAACAGGATTTAAGTGTCAAAGTGTGTGTCAAACTTGGCAAGTTTGGTTTGATTAAAACAAACCCTGATGCGTTTGCTCTGTTAGTGCAGTTCATTTGAATAAGTGTGAACATCATCTGAACCCTGATGACACCAAACAAACTGAAGAGAGTCTCGATCCGCTTCCACACTAACTCTGGTGCGGCTCGATTGATAAATGAACGCAACACGGACCAAAGACATGTAACTGAACCAACAACAGGACATGATGTCACAGGATGAGACACTAAAGATCACAGAATGCTCAAGCATAGCTGTTTTTTCTCATCATACTATCATATCAAAACTATCATATGCAGCTACACACACACAACCAGCGCATTTATCCCAGAACACAGCATTGTTTTAGATGTTCGGTAAGTTTCTAAGTGAAATATACATTATAAAAAACGACCAATCAGGTTGTGAACGTAACCCTGTGCCTTTAGGTTCAGTGTTAAAATGCCAATGTGAACGATAAGTGGACCAGAACTAAATGTTGTTGTTTTTTTTGTTGTTCAGGACCAAACAAACTACAAGTGTGAACTAAAGCCCTATTCGCACGGGATAAGAATTAGCTGGTGACCTCTAGTCATTTGCAATAATTGCGGAGTTTGTCTGAGATCTCAATCCCGTGCGAATCGGCCATGTCTGTAATTTGTAAAGTAAAAATTCCCCGCAAATAACTAACTATATATCGCCGAACACCGAGGTCCTGTGGTAATATTAGTCCCGTGTGAATCAGCATCTCTGTGATTTGGCCGGATCGTATATCATTTTTTCAAGGTTTTTGTTTCATGTGCGCCTTATCCATCTTTCGCGAAGAATGGAAGCTGTGTTGGAGTGTTTTGATGGTATTTTGGGTGCTGGGTCATATCGCTATACACAACTACACAATTTGCAGAAAGTGGAAGCTGAAAATCATCAGAAGAGCAAAAACAAAATGGATGATTAGATGGAGATGAATGACATGTATAGCAGCATAAGGAATTTTATTCTGTTTATGTCATAATATATCATACAGCTAGACCTATAACGAAAAGACATTTCCAACCAATAGCCTATTGACGTCATATCCGGGAGATAAATCAGTAAATTTGAGTAAAATCACAGGCTTCGGTTATCCCGTGCGAATGCGACACATGAAATTCAGATGTGGGGGGGGGGGTTAATTTCTAAATCACACGAGGTCCCCAGATAATACTAATCCTTGTGCGAATATGACTTAAGACTCCAAACGAATGAAGAGCTGATATAAAATTATATCAATATGACGGCAAAGATAATTTGCAAATGCCTATTCTGACATGAATCAATGGTATTTACCTTTTTATCCAAGTAACCTTTTCTTTCAGGATCTGACAGATCCCAGATCTGCAAAGAAAAGAAAAAAACACAGTCATTTCCTACCAATAGTTGCTACAAAAGGCTTTCAGATGTTCAGGGATGTGATTATTTTCTCTCACCTGACCCAATGTGCTGTCTGAAAGACCAGATTTCTTCAAGAACTGAGCGGCATCTGCAGCGCCCACTTTCCCAGTGTTTCCTGGATCCACCTAAAACCCAACAGGCCATCAGGAAATAAACATGAACAACACATTATCAGTATCAGCCAATATATTCATATTATACGGATTACTGACAATGGAAGCACAAAATATCAGGGCTTTATTGGCTACATTTCAAACAGCATTTGTAATTTCTATACAGGTTATTCCCTTCAGGAAGTAAAAATTGAATTTACCTGTCTGTATAAGCTCTCATATGTAGGGTTTCCACTTGATAGCTGCATATATATGAGTGAAAAAAATAATAATAGTAAAATAACAGCAAAATTATAAGTATAAGGGTAACACTTTACAATAAGGTTTCATTATTAACTAGGTCTAACAATGAAAATACCTCTAAAGCCGTTATAAATCTTAGTTCATGTTAATTTCCAATGTTTAATTAAAATCATAAGTTGGATCTGTTAAGATTATTTAATGGACCTGAGCTAACATGAACTAACAATGAACAGCAGCTTAATAAATACTGTATGTAATAAATGTTTTGCTTATTAGTTAATGCATTAACTAATGTTAAATAATGAGAAAAGTGTTGGTAAAGTGTTACTAATATAATGAACATGCTAGTTTGTGTGAACAGCATAAAGCTTGTCAAAAACATGTTTGGGCCAGAAGAAGAAAAAGAAGGAAAAGTGTATTTGCATACCATACAGTATTTATCTTTATTGCAGCATTATTTTCTTTATAAAATTTCAGCACATTTTCCCTTATCCTAATGTTTAACTATCACTTTTGTTTCCAAATTGTAGTATTCATGTTGATATTTGTCAATAGATTACAGTCATATGATTTTTCCAGAAAATAGCTGGATGTATAAATTATATATGATTAATGGAAGGGGCATTGATGACGTCACATAATGAAAACCGGTTTCTCTCTTTAAAGAAACTGTAAACAACCGGACTGCTGACATAACACATACGACTTATGTTTCTGAACAAAATTCTGAATAATTCACAGCTGTCACTGACATTAATCATATAAACTGGGCAGTTTCGTATCAGTTTCGTGGGTGTTACAGCTGTCAAGACATTAAGCGAGTCAAAAAGTTGCAAAACAGCGGCCTTGAAAGCGCAAATCGGTCAGTAATCAATTACTGGACGTCGATAAAATAAATTACTAGACAAAATTGAAAAGAATAAATAATAAATATTTGATAACAACAATCGATTACCGCGCGCGTTTCACATGAGAAACGACCTTTCGTGCCTTTATACTTAAACTAGATGTAACAGTCTTTTATACAACCAGAAAACATAAGTTAGAAAAATTCTCTGAAAATGCATTTTAAATTTTGATTCTAATCAACTTTTAAAGTCATTACCTGACTGAGTGGAGTGAGCGCCGCCATATTTCCTGATTCACGAGCACGCGCACAGGAGGAGTCTCGTGAGCGCGTAAAGACAATGTCAAATCGTGGGGGAAAAAAGTTACTAATTGATTAAAAATCTTATAATTAATATGACAGTGGTGGTTAATTTAACTAACTGATATTAACTTTAAATAAATTATGTTATTTTGAAAAGAAATGTGTATGTCAAATCTCAGAATGTGGACGATTATTATTTTCAACACAGGTAAAAAAAAAAAAAAGTAAAGAAGCAACAGAACGAAGAATATCTTTTAAAATAATTCATTTAGTTTAAAACTATATGTAAACCTATGTTTTTTAAGAATGTGTTGAGTTTACCGTAAGTTTAGGTTAGTTGGAAAAAGGTACAATTTAGTACATGTATCAGAAGTGCTTTACTTAAAAAATACTGTTTATTTGATTTATTTTAAGGCATCTTTGTTACACTGTAATTATATATTTAAGTACTGAGTAATATTAAGTAACTATATACTTACCATAGGGTTAGGATTAGGGTTTGGTTGGGTTATTTGCATGTAATTATGCATAATTTATAGTTATTACTATAGTAACTGCATGCAACATATGTTACAATGACAGTTTAAACTAAAGTGTTAACAGAAATACTTACATCCAACTAGTTTGCTTCCCAGTATTCTGCTGTAAAATGTCTCCATCTTGTGAATCAGTTATGGAAATGCAAGACATCTGGGGAAATAAATATGTAATAAGGACAAAGTATACCTGTTTTGCGATTATATATGTGGCAAAGATTATGCAAGCAACTGCCATGTTCATGTATTACTCTATTACTGCTTATTTTACCAGCTTGTGTGCAGTTCAAATGATAAAAAGGGGTTTAAATAATGTTTCAAGACATCTGTGAAACCGACAGATTTCCTTTGCTTTAGTGAGATCTACACAAATCGTACAGTCTCTAAGCAGATATCAACTTCATGCGCTGCTTCACATCTTTTTACAGGAGTTTGAATTGGTTTGAAACAGGAAAACTATCTCATAAAGCTAAACAGGGATGTAGTTTGAGATTTTTAAGTGCAATTCACATTATGAACCACAAAAATTTAGAATAAAACCTCAGATAAACATTCTAGAACTGATGAAATCACAAAAAGTCATATGTGTGTTAGTGTAAGCATGGAGAAATGTTAAGATATCCTCTTCATCTCTTCTTTCAGTGTGAATAACCATTCATGAACTATATCAAAAGTTCTGGAGTATGAAACCATGATGTGCTCAAACTCTCAAAATATTACAACTGCATATACAATAAAGTTATTTATTAAAACTTTGGCATTAATTACAACTCTCAACATGTAAAAAGGTGGTTTAAAGTCACTAAACAGGATTTTCAGTACTAATCCAATTTGAACATCACAGTGTGTAGACAACTAGTTTATTTTAACGTGGTTTTGAAAATCGCTGCAAATATTACCACATCCCTTATTGAAGCTCATTTATTTCTAAGTAACAAAAGCTTTTATTAAAAAAAAAAAGAGATTTACATCAGCTACAGACTGGACATCACAAATGTTACTGCCGCTGAAAATCTGTAAGATAAAACGAGCTCAAACTGCAAGACATTTCTGTTGTAATAAATAGAGCTGGGGGAAAAAAAAGGAATTTAACTGAATATCTTGTTTAGGAGATTAACAACAACCACAGCACATAATAACAGAACACAAAAGAAAAAAAAATCATCAGTGCCAAAGGAACATTATGCCATTGTGAATTTCATTTGCACTACAGTACAAACATTCATTGGTCCTACTTATTCATGAAATACAAGCAAAAGGATTTTTTTTGTGTAAATCGTTCGTATTGTTCAGAAACTCATTCTGCAACTATTTACACAAAAATGATTTTGTTTTGCTCATGTTTCAGAAACGAGGTCCATTGTTTGGAACCCAGCCTGTGATCCGATTAATCTCTTATTGACAACAATAGGGCAAAAATCAACATCCTCTTCCATTCCGTCTCATTGCAGTTTGCACTCATCACATTTTTGCAATGTGGAGAAACAACTGTGTAACATCGTTTACTATAACTGTTATTCATGTAAACTTCATTTCCTTCAAACCAACTGAATTGAACTGCGACCAACACCATTAACTAATATTGGGTATCAATTCTGCAAACATTAAAGGCACAATAAACTGATCGTAGATCAGTACTCGAAGATGTTACACATATCAGACTCCTGGTACCATAGAAGAAAAGACAATTCGTAAAAAAAAAAAAAAAAAAAAGTTTAATTGGCTCATTAATGGTCAATGGTTGCAAATTATTTGTATGGGCTGAGAACTTCCAGACGCCCTTTTGACCCCGTGTGACATCATAAGTTCCGTCTCTAAGAGTGTCATGTTTAGAATGAATGCACTGCAGTCGTTTCCCTGGCAACCGCGGAATGTGGAGGATAAATGCTTCCTGCTTTACAGTTCATCTTTTGGAAGCGCATCCTCTTCTCCTTCCTCTTCTGGAGGCTCTTCTGTCTCGTCCTCCTCCTCTTCCTCCTCTCCTTCATCCTCCTCACCCTCATCTGCTTCTGTGCTCTGCTCCTTGTTCTTCTCCTCCTCCTCTTTGCGTTTCTTCTCATCCTGTTCCTCCTTCATTTTCTTCTCGGGACCCTGTGGCACGACAGACAATTTGTCAAAATGTATTTTTATTGCTTATTAAGATATTCACTAGTTTAGCAACATGCTAAAGGATAGATGTATGAGGATAAAGGTAGCCGCCTATTTAGACAGTGATAAATAGACAGTTTTCTAAATCTTCTGGGCCTTTATACAGTGGTCAATGCATGGTTGTGTATACACATCTTGTACCTTTGTAGCACCCCATGTTTCATTTCCGAAATCCTCCGCTTCCTTCACATCATCGCCGATGAGGAAGTTGTCAAAAATAGTGCCAGACTTCACCTGGAGTGACAAAAACAGAAACAAAACATGATTAACAAGTGCATTGTATACATACAGTTCTTATTCCTCAATGAGCCAACTGTAATAATATTGTAATATCTTTTAAATCAGTTGTAATTGCTGCCTAACACATTCATTGTGTCCGTTTCACTGATTACATGTGTGTTTTGTGAAAAGTGCTATACAAATAAACTTGAATTGAACTGAATTTGAGAGAGGGTGAACAGTGACTCTTAGTGGTTCAACACTGCATTAAACAGGGCTCTACAGTGCGACCATTTTGCTCGCATATGCCCCTAAAAATCGATCCGTGCGAACCGGAAAAATGATTTACCAGCACAATGTGCGAGTAACTACAACCTACCATAATCGAAAACGAGAAGATAACTAAATAAAAACTAGTTTTGAATGACAAAAACTATGACGAAAATCTATTGACATTTTCGTCAACGAATAAAAACTAGACAAAAATGTTAGATAGTGACGATTTGGGAAGCGATCCAGTCAGAACTGATGTCCTGCGTTTGTAGATGCGCATATTTGTCCAGTAGTATTAGGGACGTGCTGCTGATCTACCAGCGGCACACGGGTTCACATGCGCTCCATGTCTCATGAAATATTAAAATATGTAAACGTTTGGGGGAATGAGTAGCGCAGTCATATAGATCTGAATGAGAGTGACGACGCATAGTTTTCTGTGCGCACACACTCGACTCGAAGCGTGCAGCCACACACACACACACACACACAACGCGCGAGGACTGCATTTACCTCTCTTTCGTGTCTGAATGGACAAATACACAACATTATGTCGAAATGTCCGTTTTGGAGAGTATTCTATTTTCAAATACTATTTAGGACGGACAGTATGCGAATTGGCACGCAGCAGTAAACTGTGTCGGTTAAGTCTTAAACAGTTTTGAGTGTATCGGATGTGCATCAGTGCAATTTGATCCGCATGTCATTTGACATGATCCGATGTCTTAAAGTGACAGTGAGTAATAAACCTAATGCAGTCTGTGTCCTTAATATTTATCAAGCAACAAAAGAAAAAGAGAAAAGCATTCACTGCTCGTTAATAGCTTTAATAAGGATTCATTATATTTCATTCATACAAATAAATATGTCTGCTGCTTGAAATAATAAAGAATGATGTATGCAAGTAGTTATAAAGAAAGCATATATCATTCATTGAAAGAAGACTATTCTACTTTAGGAAAAGTGGTTATATTTAATTAAGTTTTTTTTTAAGTCACAGTAGTTAAATCTGTATATGTATTGCATGTTCAAACTTTAAAATCGTTCATATTAACAGGTTAATAGATGTTTTCTCCGGGAGTATATGGGTTTGGACATTTTAGAGAAATTCTAAATGAATGCATTACAATTGAACTAAACCCATTATATTTTAGTCATCTAAATTGTTTTATTTTTAGTCTAGTTTTAGTTGACTAATACTAGTAAATACTAATACTCTCAGTTTCTCCTCCATGTTGTGGAAAAAGCCTCTGAAGTGAAAGATGCAGATTCACAGGTGTGCCGATGTGCTCCTCCTCCTGAGAGCAACACGTTCCCCTTGTTGTGTTTTACTAAAGTGATTGTAAAGTGTGATTTATACTTCTGCATCAAAACGACGGTTTCACACCATAGTTGAACAGAAAGAGAAGGAGCACACACGTTGTGTTTTTATATATATATATATATATATATATATATATATATATATATATATATATATATACAGCCAAAAACAATCAGAGTTATATCATTGTATATGATATAACAATCATATACAATCTGTATATGTGTATATATATATATACAGCCAAAAACAATCAGAGTTATATCATTGTATATGATATAACAATCATATACAATCTGTATATGTGTATATATATATATACAGCCAAAAACAATCAGAGTTATATTAAAAAATAACCTGTCTCTTTCTCGTGTACGTGTGTATGGCTGTGCCATGGATATTTTTTAAATATAACCCAGATTGTGTTTGGCTGAAAGAAGAAAGTCATGTACATATATGATGGCGAGTAAATTCTGTGATAATTTTAGGTGAACTATTTCTTGCTTTAACACTTGCTATTGTCTTACGTTTTTAAAGGTTTTGTAAATTTTGCGGCGTTTTTGTCATTTTATTATAATGTTTTACACGTCTAATAGTTTTTATTTATTTATATTTCAATTTGAGTCATTTTAGTACATCAAGTTAAACTAAATAGAAATGTTTCCCTTGGCTTGTATTTTGTTTCAGTTAATGATTTTTTTCTATCATTTATTTTACAAAAATGTTAATGTTTTAACTATTTTAGCCCTACTATAAGTTATTATATTCCTCTGAAATGGCTTAAAGGTGTGAGAGGAACCATAATTTAGTGATAGTAGCAAAACAGACCAAAACAAAATGTTTAATGTTGCCACAGTTAAAAAGCAGTAAATATGTAATAAAAATAAAATAAAAAAACACAATATTCACAATTTGCCTTTTAAAATCACTGTGAATATATAGTGAATATTCAGTAAAATACGTATGAAGTGAATGCATGTATTCCTTAAACAGTGTTTTAAAAGAGTCATGAATTGCATTTTTCACAAATGTTATAAAGAGGTGCACTTGTAATGTTAATAGGATACAGCAAAAGCTTTCATAATTAAGAAAATAATGGGAATTTAATGGAAACGCCCAGGCATTCTCTAACCTGCCAGAGATCCAGCCCAAGGACTCCAACGCTGTCGAATTTGTAGATCTGGGAATCAGGAGTGTATTCAGGGTTGTCGATTTCAGGATGCACCCAGACGCCCTTGTAGTTCGGGTTGTCGATCTGTTTGGGTTTCCACTCACCCTGCACAATAACAAAATGATAAATTAAGACCAGAGGCCTAAAACACTGAGGAAGTAGCAACAGTTTACAGAACAGAAATTTCTAGAAGGAAATCTGAACCTTGTATTCAGGGTTTGGGATTACGGCAGGTTCCCACTCTCCATCCATATCCTCATCCCAGTCCTCTGGCTTCTTGGCATCAGGATCAGGAATATTCTCAGGCTTATCCCAGTCCTGACAACATCAGACAGCAGAGTTCATGAAACTGAGCAGGCTATGTATCATTGGTGATATGAATCAGGATCAAACCTCAGGTTTGGTGTCGGTCTCGTCGTCGATCTTAGGACGGTCGTCCCAGTCCTCAGGTTTCTTGGCTTCAGGGTCCTTGATTGTCTTTGGGGGCAGAAAGTCCCAGTCCTCCTCCAGAGAGCCGGACTCCACCTTCTCATTGTCGATCTTCACCACGTACGTCTGATCCGGATTCAGGATCAATGTGTACAAGTGAGTCAATTCATCATCCTGGAGAGAAAGATAGAGTTCATTTAGTCAGCTAGTTAGATTTCAAAAGTTTTACAGATACTCTCAAACATCCCAGCATGCATTTTTCACTATTCTTTAAATATTATCACAGATGGTGTGAATTTCCGTTTTTTTTAATAGCACTTTCTACAACACAGACATTTTCAAAGCAGCTTCACATTAATAAACAGGAAACAACAGTGTTAATGTTATAAAATTAATCAAATGAGAAACAAGCCCAATGTCAAATACAAGTAGCTCTACAGAAGATAATAGTGTCATTATTGAGCTCAATTTAGTTCTCATCTGATAATGTCAGATAAGCGTGGGCGATCTTGCCAAAATTTCATATTACGATCTTATATCAAACAGTCACGATCCACGAACTGAATCATGATCTTCCCAATTTTGAGATGTACTATCACGAATATCCAGACTGGAACAAGTCTATGGACTTTATCTATTTGCACAATTTCAAACACAGTATTGCATTAAACAATCAGTTGTCAAAATAGTCATTAAACTCTGAGTTAAACTTTAAAACACTGCATAGTCTTCACTTTATGAATTAAATATACATTGATTCTTCTTATTAAAACTACTACAGTTATTCAGTCAAGAGCAGTGAGTGATTTTGTCTTTAGTTTCACATTAATGACACAGACAGCAGCATTAGGCTTTAAGACCGAATGCATGGATCTAATATAATGACATGCATCCGATTTCTTTCCCAACTGTTTTTCATTTAATACATACCTGACTGATTTTATGTAAATACTTGCCAAGACAGACATTGACATATTTCTGTGTATACATTTCTTGAGCGTTTAGACATCTCCGTCTCGCTTCGCACACAGAAAGCGCATGGGAATCAGTTTAATGCACTTTTAATAACTCTTTTTACAATATAGCATATACTGCATTTTACGACAGTCTCGTTACATGATTTTACTGATTTGGACGTTAAGTTTAGGGCTTTTAAGGAGGGGCGAAAGCACACCGCATTAAAGGATAGGAATTATATTTTTTTTATCTTGATTATCACGTTTTCATAATCATTGGAAGCCAAAATCGAAACTATAATTTGATTAATCCCACAGCCCTACTGCTGGTAAATTGTTTTTCAAATGCCATTCAGGAGGCAGTCATTACTGCAATTTTAACATTATTACGAGGACATAAAAGATCACAATCTCTACAATTCGCTTGAAAAGTTGATTGTGGACGTCTTCGAGATCGATCATGATATAAAATCGCCGCCCCTAGTGTCAATGCATTAAACAGATATTTATACTAATTAGTAATTGCCTTTTAAACCCATGACTATTCTGGATTTAATATCACTAACTCACCTTGCATTTGATCTCTTTCTTGATGAGGTGGTTCTTGCCTTTGTAGTTGAAGATGACGTGAACCTTCTTGGTGCTGTACCCGCAGATATCAGGCCCTGTTGACAAGAAAACATGAATAAATTACCAAACCAAAGACTATATATTTTCACAGACACGTGAATCCATTTACATAGGCGTTCAATAGAGAATCTTGGTCGACGTACCGAACATGACGTAATACTGGGAGTCTCCGTGCATGTCAGCCTGGTTGAGATCGGATGGGAAGACTTTGACGTATCCACCGCCGCAGTCGATCTTCTGCTCGTGTTTGACGGTAAACTGGATCACCAGAGGTTTGTCCTCATTGCTGAAGGGATCGAAGCGGGCTGAGGTGGCGTAGAAACGGGCATCCTGACTGGTCTGCAGCCCTGTTGGTGGACGCAGAGATGCAAATCATCATTGGTTTCTTTGCTGAACCAAAGAACTCATTTTTAGGGATGAGCGAATCATATGTAAGCACTTACCCTGGTCTTTCTCAGCATCTCCGTAGAAGTTTCCAGCGGTCAGTTTAAACTGCCCGTAGTCAGACTTGTGCTCGGAGTTCACCCATCGACTCTTCCAGGCATCTGAGAATTCAGAGAATAAAGTTAGAAACACAAAAACACACATACCAGGGAATGCAACTGTGACCAAGAATGAGTTTGATTTCCATTCTAAAAAGGCAAGGCAAGGCATTTATCTAGCTCTTTATCTATGAACTTGAAAAGGAAATGAGAGGAATTTATGCGTATGCACATTCCACACACATTAAATAAATCATATTTAAGGAAGTTTGTGGAATAACAAAGTTGGCAAGAAACTTCCTGTTCTTGCAAATTCCTTAGATAGTCACAAACAGTTTGCATGTACAAATGCAAGTTTTGCTTTTATTTTGCATTAGCAAAACTATGTGCCTATTACATTGGCATAAAATAAGTTTAAAAGGAACTTTTAGATACAAAGTTATCTTGTGAAATAAACAACACAATTAGACAAGGCATTGGATGATGACGATTATGTAAATGCAATGTACATAATTTGATATTTTCTATTCCTGTCCAGCTGCAGGGTCCCTATGGGTGTGGCCTTCTCTTTCGAAAGAGAGCTTTTTATTGGGCAAACATTTGGACACGCCCCTATGTGCAAGATGTGTCATCAGAACCTTTGGTCAGTTTTTCGTAAAAAATTTAAAAATGTGTATATTATTAATAACTATTAATTGTGTCAACTTTTAGGAGTACAACCAAAAAAAAAAATACAACCAACCTAAGTATAGGATAACTACAGATACATTTAATATATAAACTGGATATTTAACCTAAAATGGCATTTTCTTAAAAGTAAATGAACAACCCAATTACTATAATGCACTTCTTCAGTAATGCAACATACATTGTAAGAAAGAAAGAAAGAAAGATGTCAAAGGTTTCATTTTTGCTCTCGCAAACTATGCATAAACCAATACTGCTAATAAGTAAGACGATTCACTTTTTTAGCATAACAAAAGTATAATTTAACATCCTATTCTATTAATGTTTCATTCAACAACACATTTTAATGTCACTCATTAATGTTGTGACCTACAAATCAACCATGATACGTTAATGATCCACTTACCGCCATCCAGAAACTGCTCTTTAAAGTACACCTCTGCGTTGGCAGCCAATGCCAATAATGCAGCAGAAACAAATTGGAATAAAGTAATAATTTGCATTTTTGATAATTTGTGGAATTAAGCCCGCACACTCCCTCTCTCCCTTCCGTGCTCGCGCTCTGCTCTAGGGGTTTATCCGTGGCTCGGGAGAAGCGCGTGGCTGCACAGATGTCTGTCGCTCATTGGTCCACAGCGGACGCTCTCGACCAATCACAAGAGACCACGAAGTGCATGTCTCGCCTTCACACCGGATATTGTATCCGCCTCTTGTGTTGTTCTCCGATCAGCTGTTAGTGTTACACACTGACGTGCGGTCTCGTCGTGTGATTGGACAGTACTGACTCAGGATCAGTTTCTATGTCAACACTTCTGTGTGGAAAAAATCTCACTCAACCGGCCAACCCAAGACGAGTTCGCGGAAAACACTGCGATATGTTTTCCTGTAAATACAACCTGCTCTTCTCTGCTTTATCTGTAGACTTTGATATGATGAAACTGTAAAAGACAATACACTGCGTATTGTGTTTTAAGCCCTTCAGAAACGTATGCTGTATCTACAATGACAAAGCCTAACAATTACTTCAAACAAAGTGTTGAATCTGAGATACTAAAATATGTTAAAATATTTCATTGTTTATATAAATTAGGTCATGGATCATCTCTTAATAACATAAGCACATATCATGTTAGGGTTAATTTGCCATCTGTGTTTGAGTTTGTCAAAGTTTCAAGGCCTCGATTCAGATAGGATCAGGATCATGTGGATCACAAAGCTACAAATGTAGATCGTATGTCTACAATGAATGTTGACCTGATCTGAATATTCATTTCAGGATATTGGGAGTTTAAACTGAATTATCCAGTCATTCCTTCAGCAATAGTTGTTGCAGGACTGTATACAATAGCCTACATCAGAGGAAATAAACTCTTCACGAATAGATTTTATTAGGAATACGAGGAAGTGTAAGTGGCGTTGCATATTAAGGTTGATTAGTGCATTTACACACGTTCATGTAATAATAAAAATTGATAACAGTAGCTTATGGCACATTTAAGCCCCAGGCCATATTCACTCAATTTGTGTTGCACAGAAACAGGAAGCCATATGGGATGTAAATCCCATGGGTAAAGTAAATTATTTTCAGTTTTCATTTTTGAACTAGACCTTTAAAATGAATTATTACTTTTTGAATAAACTTGCTTGTGGCAGCATCAGTCTCACATTTCTCTGAAAAAAACTATGCAAACGGTCACAAAATGATCTTGCATAGGACAAGAGGTTGTGGGCATTATTAGTCTATTAAGCATACACACTGCAAAATTGTCTAAATACACATTGTATTGCTGTGGAGGGCCTCCAGGAACAGGACAGATGGAGGAACCTGCCAATACTTGTTATAAGTATAGACTTTATTTAAAGAAAGAAAATGTTATTTTTCCTTTGGGAATGGATTGGTAGTTGAAACTGCAATATTTCTGTAGCAGAGTTCATACTACAGAAATACGAAATTTACAATATACAAATAATACAGCATGTATACGAATATACAATATAAAATATACAATATACAGTACATTGCTCTCTCTTTCTCTTTTATGCACACACACACACACACACACACACACACACACACGTATATTTATAGGCTATATATATACACATATACATACACACACACACACACACACATATATATATATATATATATACAGTATATATATATATATACATACATACATACATAGATACATGCATACATACATGTGTGTGTGTGTATATATATACATACACGTATGTATGTATATATATATATATATATATATATATATATATATATATACAGTACAGTTTTTTAAAATATTTTTATATCAAGCCTGCATTTATTTGATTAACAATACAGAAAAAACTACCAATGGATAAAATATTATATCATTGTATAGCCTGTTTCAATCTGAAATATGTCACTTTCCAGAAGTAAAATTGTAAATGCAGTTAGAGTTAGTTTATATTGACAATGGAAATTCATGGATCTGCAGTTTAGAATTTGATGGTGAAGTTTAATTGAGCAGCAGTAGATGGAGCTGTGACTCTATGGTCAACTTCCTGAATAATGACAAGAAAAACTAAAGAATGACTACCGGTACTACAGATGACAACAGGTATTTATACAGCGCTGTCTGATCTTGCTTAATCCAAAATACATTGATGATGTGTGAGCAGTATATGTAATATTGGTGTACTACCTACTTATTGTTTTCATGAGACTATGTTGCATGTGTAATTCAGTGAGTCTAGTTTATATTTTAGGAATAAATACAGTTGTTTTGCTTTTTGAATGCAATTTCCAGTGTGATCTAATAATTATTTTAGGAGCACTATTTTAGATAGTCCATTTAGACTTTGTAAATTTGCAACTACATTTTAAAGTCTCCATGTGGAGAAAATCAAGATTTTAATGTTGTTTATATGTCTATGTGGTGTTTTTAATATTCTTTAAGACAAATCATGTGTAAATTCATAAGTCGACAGCATTGATGAGTATTTTCTCCTTAAAACTGCAGTGAACCAAAGACAGTCTCAAAAACACGGTTTGAAATCGCTGGTGTTTCTGACGTCACAAACTACCTTGTAATCAATAAGATCAACGTGTGATCGTCAACGAGTGGATCTCTGAGCTGAGTGAGTGAGTGGAGGTGGGACTCATTTGCATATTCAAAGAACCACGCATACTAAATGAGGCAAGGGTGTCGAGTTACAATCAAGATATTTTTAAGGCATGAAGAAAAAACATTTCAGGAAAAAAAGCTTAAATATGCATAAACATTTTGGTGATCAAAGATAAGTTTTTAAGGGATAAAATTATTCACTACAAGGGGACTAACTTTAACTAACCCTCACAGTCTACTAATACTCTATGAAAGTTAGTTGTCATGTAGTTGCAAAGTTACTTATAGTTAAAGCAGCACTAAGTAAGATTTCTTTACCTTAAAATAATGTTTCCAAAATCGTTTCAGTGGTTCATCAAGTCGTGACATGGTGAAATGCACTTATGCCACAGCTTTGCGGTCCTTTATCTGATATATCCATGCTATGTAAGATTCCTAGATTGGGTCGTGTTTCTGTAGTTCTAATGAGACATAAGAAAACTACTAATTTTACTTGCTTTACGGCAAGCGTTACAATTGCTACAATTGCTCGTTTGTGATGTCGCAATACATCATACTTTCATAAAATCATGCATCATACTCTACCTTGTCTGTGGCCATTGTTGATCCCAAAGCCGGTGCTGGATGAACAGAGAGCATGTGCGTGCGACAGTAGGCTGCGTAGGCTAAATTATTTACGACAGCTGTAATGGTCAATTCCGCTTCCAACCTGTAGGGCAACCGCAGAGGAAAAGTCACTTGGTGTTGCTTTAATATCAAAAGTGGACTATCGAAATAAAGTGTAACCAAAAATAGCATTTGATTTTGCTTCCGGTTCATTCGTCACATTGGACATGGAGGGTCAAGTTGACTGCAGTATTTCACTCTGTCTACTTTATTAAAATGCAGTAGGTCATCCAGGCATTCCTGCATACAGAAATCAGTCCCTCCAGAAAAACGCGATTATGCGATCTCATAATTCAATGCATAATCAGCCAAAGTCCGCATATTTATGCGGGGGCTGCATTTTTTCAAATACGCCGCACTTTCACCTCATAAATTGCCGATTTCCGCGCAAAATATGCGGGGCTTGCATGATTTCATAATCCCCGCATTTTCGTTGCAAAAAAGTCACATCTTAGCAGAAAGTTGAAAATGTTGCGTTGACTTCACACAAGAGCAGCCGTTTTCCTCTGTTGCCATGGGAACGTTATGAAGTGATGTAATAACGTGACGTGAACATGATCGAAAAGCTGTAAAACAGGAAGCACACATTTTTTAAATTTGTTTATGAATTTTTACAAAAGGCTACAGAACTTGTTTGACTCATCAATGTTTTGTAAGTTTGAGCCATGTGTTTATTAAGGTCTGAAATAAAACAAGATGGGATATAAATATTCCCAGCACTTTCTGTGATGTGTTATGCTTGCTTATCATATGAAGTAATAAGAAATGACTCGTTACATTAAGGTAGTAGCCTAGTGAGAACAGGGTGTTGGGAAATCACTTTTTTCTCTCTTTTTCATCAAACCGCAGTTGTTGCAAGTTCCCGCAATTTCATCGCATAAAATTGCATAAATATCCCGCATTTTTTAAGAAAACGTGCCGTGTAGGCTAATCAAGGATTTTTGCCTGCAACAATCACAAAAGAAACTCCGCATTTTTCTGGAAGGACTGAGAAATGTGCATACTATGCAATGCATGAGCACACAACGCATGCAGCAAAAATAGTATTGCAACATGCGATTCCAAACGTACCACATGTCCTTAAGCCGCAAAAAAGGGAAAACAACAGTCAAGCGGTTCTCGCTCCCCTCCTGTCGCCTTGCCAAACCGTCTCATTATGGCATTCAAAGAGGACATAGAAAAGCTGTAGAAATCAAACCCAATTAATTCCGCTTGCTTCCCTTATTATTTGCACCATAGAACATGTTCCTCTAATCAGAGAGTTAACTACATCCCAGGTTCCAGATCCCTGCACAGCGTGAGGACCGAAAAACACACACAATCAATTCATTATTATCAGACCCTCACCCGAGCGAGGAAAATACAGCGCAGGCGAATGAGTTACGCAGTGAATCACACGCTCAATGTTGCAGTTATAGTTCACTGATGAGGAAGAGCTCTTCTAAGCCTTTTAAAGAGTTTATTTTCAGCTCTATACCTGACAGATGTGTTTTTCACAGTAGCCAGTATTTAGAGAGTAGGGTGGCGGATAAACACTGCAAAAGTTATTTTCCTACTCAGTATTTTTGTGTTGTTTTTTCCGGTACAAATATCTAAACATTCCTAAATTAAGATATAATCTAACATCATAGTGGCGAGTGTTGCACGGATGATCACCACATGTTTTATAGTCAAATTGTAAACTTTTTAGCATTTTTCCCCATTCTGGGGATGCAGATCAGATAAATAAATTGTTTAATTTGAGTCACCTGTCGCTTGTTTTTAACTATGGATCAATTCCTTCAATTAAACCAGCCAGCATCCATGTAGAAATCGCTGAACTGACGGCCTCGTGACCTCTGACCTTTACTTCACATCTGTCTGCCGACACTAGTTACAGGTCATGTCATGGGTTGTCTTGACAGCCGATTAAACCATGTCACAACATCACATCACTCATACTTTATTTGATAATGAAGATTCATATATTTAGGGGTTCGAGCGTGTAGCGTTGATTGTAATTGTTCGAATTTCAATGGATTAGCATTTTCCCCTAAAAGTGAGGGCAGAGCAAACCGTAAGTTGTAGAGACTTGAAACTTTGAGGGATGGTAGTACTCACGCCGACTACAACGTCACCAAGTCTCGCCCCAATCGGCCTGATGGTGGCGCTACAGCGATCAAAAGTACTTAATGGATCATAACTCTTAAACCGCCTTAAGTGTCTTATATATTAATGATTTTTAGGTTTTATTCCTAGACCTTGTGTACTAGTCCTAGGTTTTTCACCCGATCTGAACTAAACCAGTGCAGAAAGATTCTCTGGAGTCAGATTGTCAATAATTATTAAAAAAAGACGCCAAAACTTTTTGAAGTGGGCGTGGCCACTTTTACTAAAACGACTTTCCCTCTTGAACAGAAAGAGATGATTTCGCCAAACTTGGTGCACTTATGTACGAGCTCGATCTGTGGTTGCGTGAAAAAGAACACAGCGACTGGCCACTTGGTGGCGCTATAAAATGTAAAAAAAAACAAAAAAAAACACAAAAATGGCTATCGTTACACAACAGTCCGTCCGATTGACTTGAAAACTGGCATGCGGTGTCTTTGTCACTGGTGCCGCGATTGTCTACGAGGACAATCGTGTGTCTCTAAAAACATCGACCAGTGATTTTCGAGCAGCTGTCAGACAAGGTTAACGCAGGCCAATCGGCTGATTGTAAAGCATTATCTATTGTGAAGGGTCCTTTCATTATGGGTTGTTGTAGCACTGTGTTACAGTGGAAGGGGACGAGCCTTATGCCGGGCGTATACATACAAAGGATTTTCACAGTCCCAGACTGAAGACCGGCAGTCTTTAGGAATCTTACTGGACTCTCGGCGCGCTCCCGTCGTCTCGATCGTTAAATGTGAGGTGATAATCTGCAGTCAGCGACCCGATTTATGCCAGTCTTTCTCTAGTCTTTCATATCAAACATGTTTGATATTATTGCAAGTCTTTAGTCTGAGACTAAAAACTGTGAACCCAAGTCTTTAGATGTGAGCTGATAATCTTATAAAGTCTTTTCTAAATCTTTTCAAAGTCTTTAGGTGTACAGAAAGCATTATTCATCCACACAGTCACATAGAGCCTAAGCACAGCGAAAACAAATTTCTTCCGCAAAATGCATGCAGTTTTGTTTTTTAACCGCTAGAGGGACAAAAGATACATTGTTTACCTTTACACCATATATAAATACACTAGATGTATATACTATACTATTACACTATACTATTTTTTTACATTTCTCTGGACTCTATAATAAATACATGTCTGACCGTTGGAACGAACCAAAACAACTAGAAAATCGAATTCATGACGATTTATGGTGATTTTATTTCCTTTAGACCTTTCCCTACATTGACGCTGATGAGGGGCTCCCCTGTTCCAAGATGGCGGCTCTATTGACGCATTTGTTCCAATGAACTGCCGTAACCAAGGCGAATTCTAGTGTTTATATCTATGCCTTTACACAATGTATCTTTTACACTGTGTCTGTACCACCATGGGAAAATCTCACAGTAAAATTGGGAGTTGTGAAAAATATGATACACCGGTGTTTTGCCAGATGAGAAGTTGTATCATCTTTTTACTCTTTTAATTGCTTTTATAACTGTTTTAATTTTCCTGCTTTTATTTTGTGATTATTTTAATTCCTTTCTGTAAAGCACTTTGAATTGCCATAGTGTATGAAATGTGCTATATAAATAAACTTACCTTGCCTTGCCTTTAATATCGCAAGCCATTTTGCTTCTCTATAGATAATTGTAAATAAACAAGTAAAAAATAATGGAAGATTGTTATTTATTTATCTTCTGTGGTGTAACTAACATTTGCATGTGCTCACTACATAATTCCCATACTTGCATTTTACTGTTATTCTGTCCTGCAAACTATGCTTGAGAGGAACTAGATTACAAGAAGATCTCAGTACATTTGAGATTAGAAAATGTATGTATTCTAAATGGCATTAAGTTTATTATTGTATTATATATTGTGCCAGTGAAGCACGGAAACCAGCAGCGGGACGTGGGGCAATTAGGAGCGGTCGTAGGTGCGCACACACACACACACACACACACACACACACACACACACCCCTCTGTCCCCTGTGGAGGGCTGATGGACGGCCGGCTCATCTTCTTAACAGGCTGGCCTGGTGCCGTTAACCTGCAAGGGCAGGCGAGGACAGGTCACTTCTCTCGCAACCTAGTCCGGGCCACTGAACACACTCACTAATGAGGGAAAGAACGCTTTTAATCACTAGTTGAGCTACAATGACTTGTATATGTGTGATATTTAAGACCACAGACAACAACTACACTTTAAATGTGTTTTAAAATGACCAAATAATCAATCAAATGTCCATAAAAAACTGAAATTATGTCAATAATATGATTTATCATATGAGCATTGCAATATACACTACCGTTCAAAAGTTTGGGCTCAATACAATTAAAAAAATTTTTTTTTTAAAGAAATTAATACTTTTCTTCAGAAAGGACGCATTAAATTGATCAAAAGTGACAGTAAAAATATTTATAATAAAGCAAAATATTTCTTTTTTAATTAAATGCTTTTCTCTTGAACTTTCAAAGAATCCTGAAAAAGATTAATCATGGTTTACACAAAAATATGTAGTTTTGAAAAATAACTGTTTTCAAATGTGATAATAATCATAAATGTTTCTTGAGCATCAAATCATCATATTATACTGATTTCTGCAGGATCATGTGACACTGAAGACTGGAGTAATGATGCTGAAAATTCAGCTTTGAACACAGGAATAAATTACACTTTACTATATATTCACATAGAAAACAGCTGTTTTACATTGAAATAATATTTCACAATATTAATGGGTTTGTTTTGTATTTTTAATCAAATAAATGCAGCCTTAGTGAGCAGAAGAGACTTCTTTTAAAAACATTAAAAATCTTACCGACCCCAAACTTTTGAACGGTAGTGTATATATATATATATATATATATATATATATATATATATATATATATATATATATATATATATTATGCTCGATGGAAACACACAAAGATCTACATTTATTCAAGTTTTACATTTAATTATATTTCAATTAAGTTTTGAGTGAGCTTTCTGTTTTATGAATTATAAAAGTTAACCAGTCATGCATTTTGATCATTCATCTTTATTCCAATTGTTAGTGCAAAAAAAGGTATCTCCAAACAAAAACAAAAAATCTATTCAATCTATTCAAGACATATTCAATCACAACCCCCGCAAAACAAACATAATGACAGTTAATATGCATGTCATACAATGATAAAGCTGCAACAATTGTGGCAGAATCTAAGTGTACACATCTTTAAAGAAAATACTATCTTCTTTGGCTTCATCGTAGTTCACAGAAATCCATAAACCGGGCTTTTATAAGAACTCTATTTTATTAACGACTTCTTCAATGCACACCTATATAATAAACAATATGTCAAACATACTGTAGAATGCATTTATTTTGCATCAAGTTTTTGTTTTGCACCATTTGCAACCATTTTAGTTCACACAGTGCATAAAAATGGATCATGATATGTATTTTTCGCTTTGCATAGTTACAGTGTCCACAAAGTATTAAAATGATCATGATGCCTCAGTTACTTTTACTCAGAGACTGTATACCATCAACTTCTAGGAGAAGTAAAAAGAAATCTAATAAGACACAGCTTGTTTCTCAAAGTTGTTTGATCGATTCACTGGACATCGTTTGCACATTTAAATGACGTGCATGCGGTTCTGACACCTGTCTGGGACGCCCATTAGTTCAGAGCAGAGGGGCAATCGATAATCTTAAACAATGAAGAGTCCCGGTGGGGAGCCGCTCTTTCCGCGTCCTCACACACACCTGCTATGACAGCAACACAATCCGCTAATGACCTCACAAAGTTTCCGTACTGAGAAATCACTGCTTAGACAGTGTGCCAAACTGTAAAGTGATTCTTTAAGGTACTTTTTCCCCTTCACTAACACTTATAAATGTGGGAGTCATTAGATCAATTGTCAGTGGCCTTTAATCAACTGGTGTTTTAGTCGTCATTTTCACTTGATCTATTGTTTTATCACTTGCCAATTGCTTTGATTTTTACTCATCTAATGCAATGACATTTATTTTTAGTGAGACTAAAAGCATTGCAAATGCTTCTGATTTCGCTGTCATACTTTTTACTCCCTGTTCTTACTTTCTCTTTTAGGCCGTAATCTCTGAACAGTGCATATATATGGCAATAACTACAAAGCCATTGACCTGAATCTGGACCAAATTAAAATTGGGTGTGTGTTTTGGAGTAATCTTTGATTTAAATCATGGATATATTTTCAATTTCATAAAACTAACATCTTTTAGACATAAAATTATGCAAAATAAACTTAAATTTCAGGGATGATTCTGACAACTGTCAAGTACCCAGGCAGGTCATATTTCAACCCAAAAACAAAAGGGAAAAAATGAAATTACAAATTATTAGAAATGATTCAGAAAGCTAATGTGAAAAATAATTATTTAACATTAATAATACTATTAATATTTAATATAATTTAAAATCAATTAATATTGTAGTACTTATTATACTGAATTTAATTTATGCTTATTTCATATATATAATATTCTGTATATAGTAATGATGAGTAATGAATAAATACAATAATAATGAGATTTTACAGCATTACAGTAATTAGAATATATATATATATATTTACAGAGAGAGAGGGAGAGAGAGAGCGTACAGTATTTATAATTTTAATTAAATACAGAAATAATTAGGTTTTACAGCATTACAGTAATGAGAATTTAGGGGGTAAATACATAATAAAATAGGCCTACATTTTCTTCTTGCAAAATATAATGTAGCAATTATAATTACATTTTTTATAATTAAAAAAATTAGGTTCCCTTGTTTTTGGGATGAAATAAAGCCCAGACTTTCTTCAAGAAATTCACCCTTTGGGACTTTTGACATTCATTGTTTGAAACAGACCCCACAGACCCAGTTAAACCTCAGACTTGTTTTAAATGATTATATGATCACGTCGAATGGCAAAAAGGATTGTGGCACTGCTGACCTAAATGCAAGTGATTTAGAAATGGTCTTCACACCATGGCTTGATAATGCAACTACTCATGTAACGTTACAATCCAATAAAAGACATTCTGTTCCTAGGTTCGTTTATTTGACCAAAGTCATTCCTTTTAAATCAAAATCAAGTGATTTCTTTTAATCGATCCTCATGTCTAGATGGTAGAATATGAATTTAACCTCTGAACAGGCATTGAGGTATCAGTTGTCCTGAGCTGCACTGTCCTGTTAAATTAGCCAATGTGCCAAACTTGCTATTGCGAGTCCTCAACCTGGCTCAATGATAAGCAGAGAAGCTTGGCACCGACTGAAACCCAAAATCCTAAGGAGCTTGACGTCTGCGTGTAAGAAGTAAGAAACGCCTTACTGTAGATTCTACAATCCCAAACTGTCCGTGCTTTGTTGCCAAAACTATTTCAAATCCAACGTGCCAAGCAGGTTTGACCATCGGCGTAACTCCAGGTATGTTATATTATGAAGATATCCTCAACCGCTTCATTTAATGAGTTCACGCTTTTGACAAATCTTCATGTTTCTTGGTCGCTTCAATGCATTTGGGTGAACCCTAATCCTAATGATCTGATGCTGGTCATCTCTAAAAAAAAATATATGAAAAATGCATCCACATGTGCTAATGAGATCCCAATAAAATAATGTAATGTTCACCATTTTCCCGTTACATGGGTTGCCAGGTTTTGTCCATGGACTGAATGTGCTCCTTGGCCTTCATCCTCAAAGCTGCAATGCTAGAGCTGCGGTCTACGTCATCCAACGGGTATTTTTCAGTAAATGCCGGGGAACACTGGTAAGGAGGAGGTGGCATTGGTTGCATTCCCTGCACCATTCCTGGAGAAGAGTTCAGAAAGCCTGGGTGACCCGTATATGAGGGCTGGAGGCTTTGGCTTGGTCCCATGAAGCCCGGGATGCTGTGCATAGAAGTGGCACTGGAGAGCGGAGAGGACAACCAGGGGTCCAGGGGTAGAGAGTTACTCATGGGACCCACATTGGGAGCCATAGTGGGTCGGTTGAAGGAAAGCATGGGAGAGTCGTGGAGCTTCATGCTTCCCGTGTCCATTTTTTCTTGCCGCCGCCATTTTGCACGCCGGTTCTGGAACCACACCTGTACGATGAGACAAAGTCAAGAATTATTTATAGGCCTACATGAACCCTGGCACAGAAAGACTTAGGGCCAATCCCAATTCTCTGTCTTACCCCTTCCCCTTAGGTTTGCACATTCACCAGAGAGTAAGGGCTATCCCAATTCTGGTTTTGATGGAGGGGTACCCCTTGGTTTTAAGTAGGCTTGTTTTTAAGGGGTATCTACCACTTTCCTCTTAGCCCTAAGGGCCCTATCATACACCTGGGCGTATGATATGCAGTGTAAAGCAATGCAAGTGTGTTTTGCTAGTTTTAGCCTGACGCAGTTTTAATTTTCACGTCCTGAGCCACGTAGTTTAAATAGCAAATGCATTTGTGCCCATGGCCGTGCTGGTCTGAAAACCAGGTGTGTTCAGGCGCATTGAGGGCGCGTTGCTATTCTGAGGTCTCTGAAACAAACTGAGCCACAATGGCGCAGTATTTTTTTGTTATTTAAAGACTTAGTAATGTGCGTCTATAGGCGGGTCCACAACGCATTACACACACAGGGACGCGCAGCTGCACACAAACATGCCAAATATTAAACATATAGGGTTAGGATAACAATGTAAAGGATTAATATTGTGTACACAAAGATATGGTGGAATCCGGCTTGTCTCGTAGATGGTCTGCGAGCTTTAACCGCGAGCACGAGCAGATCTGTTAACTGTCAGGAGAAGCGTTCAGTTTTTCCACTTACAAATTCCTCCATGTAAATAGTAAATCCGCCATGGCGCGAGCGCAACTGGCTTTTAAACGGAATGTGAAATTTCACTCCGATAGTTTTTTGGGGTTTTTTTGCACGTTACGCCCAAAAAACACACCCGTTACTCTTTAAGAGAATAGGTATGACCCTTTTAGACCATGTGCCAGGCACACCGATCAGTTTTCTCGTCGTTAAACTAGCAAGAGTGGATTCGGAGTGCGCCGTGCACTTTAGAACGTGCAATTATATCGTTAAATTATGGCCCTAAGAGGTTAGGGTGCTGGAGAGTTTAAAAGCACAAATGTGAAGCTTGTCATTTTTTGTAAAGCACTTGATTGATCTCTCCAGTGAGAGATCTGTTTGTACAAATGTTTGTAACGTAGTGTTGCTATTTTCTATCTGAATGAGCTTCTTTTACCTATACTTCTTATCAAGTACTACTACTTGTCTTATCAAGACAAAAGTTGCAGGGTTGCATGGTTGAGATGTAAGCTGAACGACTTGATATAACTTTGCACAAACAATGTTGGTAAGTGAATCGTCCGCTATCATATTAGCAAAGATGTTTAAATATTACGGTTGTACTTTTTAACAACGCATAATGTTTTTTCACAATCCTGTATACCTGTCGATCACCTTGTAGACTTATATTGCAAGAGCATTACTGAAAATATGTGTTTCCCTGCTTCCCACAGTACAAAATGCTAATAAGGATTAGCAGTTAGTTCGGATATAAACACGGAGATTAACTCTCAAAATAGAGTACATTACATTTTGAAAGTAACTTGGTTAAACCTGTAGGTGGCGACAAGTTATTGTTAAAAATGTATTTGTCATTGAATAATTGAGTCATTGAGTCCTTCATTGAAACTGATTTAAAAAAATAATTTATTCAAATTATAGGTAGTGTAGGCTTTTTGCGAGAGGCTAGCAATAGCGAGCTAGCTTTGAAGGCATAAGATCGCACCCTCCCTCCCAAGAGCGTCTCCAAAGCCATGCCTCCTTCAAAACACATGAACACACACAGCCAGAGCAGTCTGCAAAGCCTCACGATAGATAGTGTTAAACTACCTCATGTCTCAAAGCACATTACAATAATAATGAACGTAAACAACATACAGAGCTCTTGTACCACCTGACTGCTGCAGATTCGATAGTGTTGATATAGAAACGCATAATCCGAGTCTAAAGAAGTAAGCAGCTCTAGTAAAGCGTCATGGGTTGACCCCGTTCACACCGCAAGTCTTAATGCTCAATTCGGATTTTTTGCTCATATCCGATTTTTTGTTAGGCTGTTCACATTGCCTTTTAAAATGTGGCCTATATCAGATTCCAGTGTGAACTGTTTGCGGTTTTGAACTGACCCGCAAGGAAGTAAGCGTTTTCGCTTTTATTTCAAAATGTTTGTGTAATGGCAGCCGTAACATTAATGAGCAGGTGCTGAGGAGGAGAAGAATGAAGAGAAAGTGAGCAAAATTGGCGGGCTTATGGCTGTAAATTCACCACAGAGGTCTGTGTGGATGCAGAGATGAAGCCAGGAGTGGTGGGAATGTGATGTGAATAGTCAAGTTTTTAATTTTACTGTCTGTGTCTAGGGCTAACTCGATGGCGCATATTTTGTGACAAATGTCGATGTAGATTGACGTAAAAGTCGCATCAAATTCACCTTGGTTGTTCACAATGCGGGCACATTGAAAAAAATTAGACCTGGGTCTGATTCAGGACCACATATGGAAGTGGTCTAAATCTGATTAGAAAAAATCAGATCTGGACAAGATTTGAGTGTTCACACTACTTCTGAATAAGTTTGACCTGGTCACTTGACCCCCAAAACTCGGATTTGGGCCACTTTTGCCTGCAGTCTGAACGGGGTCTTAATTACGGTTATGACATGGGGCCGGTTTCACAAAGATAGACTTTGACTATGGCTTAGATATAGTAGATAATCAGACTTTAGATAGACATTAAATCAGACCGTTGCACAAAGCACTTAAGACTCTGTCTATCTTAAGTAGGACTACACTGCAGTGCATTCTGGGTAAAATAAGACATTTTTCAAAAAAAAAAAAATGGAAATCGAGTAAGCGCATTCAAACGTTCAGTGCAGTTTACCCCAGCGTAAAACGTGTTTGTTGGAGGAGTATAACAGTCACAAGGACATTTTACTTTGGGAAATTTAGCGGAGAATGTAGTAACAAGAAGAAATGTTTAATGTGGTTAAACCAACCGTTAATCCAACCGTTGAGCGGAGCGTTAAAGACGTACAGAAAAGAAAAGTCCTCATTATTATATATGTAGGTTAATGCGGTCCCTAAAAACCCTTTACCTTCTCATAGCTCTCTCCATAACGTCATCAGCAAACCACAAATTATGAGTCATTTTCCCTTTTCTTTTGGCTGTTTGTAATGTAACTGATTGTTACTGCTGGTTGCCAAGGTAACAGAGTCTTAGACCTGAGTTAGCCTGGGTTAAGGTGTCTAATTTTTTTGATATAAATTAAGTCAGTCTTAATTTTTGTGAAACAATCTTACTTGCATTAGACTAGTCTATGAGCAAATTTTAGACTTGTCTAACACTATAGACCGGTCTAAAATAGCTTTGTGAAACCAGCCCATGGGGAAAACGCAGCGTAAACTCGTTGTTTTGGTTCAGGAGGAAATCGGGCAGGCCACGTAGGCATAGTACTCCAACCAATACCATTCTCTTATTAGACCAGGAGGATATATATACGTGGCATTACTGCTCGGAAAGCATACTCAAACTGCTCGCAACCCTCCCCCTCGTCACCACTATAAGTATCAAGCATATTACTGTAACCTTCTGGCTGTCGTCTTCTTTTGTTTCAGATTACCAAGGCTTTAAAGTCCTAGTCATGGACATCATTGACACTCATCCTCATAGCCATGCTACAGTATAGACGTCCCGGGATTTACTGCCACGTCTACATGTTAACCCTGTTTTGCTTTAAAGGGGCACTCGGCAACTCTAGCTATTTCTTCGCTGATTTTCACTTTTGTTGTCGCTTGTTTTCTCAACGAGCTCCCCCTACACCTGTGAGGCGTATATTTCACAACAATGTCGCAAAAAAAACTCACTTGCGGCCCCTCCTCCCCCTTTACCGCTGCTCATGTGCATTTGTTATTATCGGAGCCGGCCAACTTTATTATGTCTACTGAGGCGGGTAATACCATAGATATGGGTAATACATCATACACATTGAGGGCGGCGTGTGTGTTTATGTCGAATTGTTTGTGTTTCTCGTTAATCCGCATGTTGCAAGGTTGGTTTTCCGCCTGGGAACGCTGGAGGAAGCGGGGAAAGTCACCATTCTCACCGGAATAGGTTATTTAACCATCCAAATGATTTCTAAACGGTTTTATTAAGTTGAAATAGTTGCCGAATGCCCCTTTAAATACATTACTAAAGTGTCTTAATCGTCCTTTATATCAATCAAGCTGATGGTTCTATGGGGGCTTAATGCTAAAGCTCTGTATGCCATTAATTAGCAAGCAAGCAAGCAACTTTATTTATATAGCACATTTTCAAACAACAGACGTTGCCCCAAAGTGCTTTACAAAAATGATAACATTGAAATCGTTCAACAAAACAAAACATCACTTATTCAAAAGCTAAAGAAAATAAATACGTTTTTAAATAAGACTTAAAAGTGGCAATCGATTGAGCTGACCTCACGTGGAATGGTAAACTATTCCAAAGTTTGGGACCTACCACAGAAAAAGCACAATCTCCTTTTGATTTTAAATGACAACGAGGGACCTTTAAAAGCCTTTGATCGGAGGACCTAAGAACTCTAGAAGGAGAGTAGGGAATAATAAGATCACTGATGTACTGGGGGGCAAGGCCTGTTAGGGCGTTGTAGACAAACAAGAGGACTTTAAAATCAATCCTGAATTTAACCGGAAGCCAATGTAAGGATTGCAGTACAGGAGTAATATGGTCTCTCTTTCTCACCCCCGTTAAAAGCCTTGCCGCTGCAATTATGGAGCAAGAACCCCCATAAGGAACTATACGATGGACTGTGTTTAATAAACTCAAGTGACTTGCCAAAAGTGGTCCTGTCTGAACTGTGAAAGGCGACATTGGTGGCATTCGGGGACTGACTTCTGTATAATTCGAATAACTCTGCATAGCCTCACGGATCACGCTGATGAATACATATGTTGACAGGCAGGTAGGACATCGTATCATTGTGTTAGGACTCAATGCGATGATTGGATGATTTCAAAATGTAAAATTTCTTTGGTCCTGAGACTTCCACTGAAGATGAACTGCATGTATGCTTTAATATTTAAACATCTTCTATTATTAATTGCAAATAAGGATGTGAAGAGAGTTTAAACCAGTATAAAAAAGTGTTTATAAAACAAATACCTTTAATTAAACACTAAATTAAACTGCTGCAACTAACATTATGTCATAACCTCTAGTATATTACATGTTATTTAGTTTAGTTGTCTGTTCAGAATGGTGGGAGAATTCTCAGTTTATCCAGAATCGTGCAGCTCTACCATGTAATGCCCTATCATTACAAATAAGTCCATTACAAATCACCCCAATGTCAAGGTTGTAATGAAATTACAATTACATTTATCACTACGCCTCTACAGAGTCTATCTAATACCATTAAGTGTCCCAGCTTGTATTGCCCAAAGCTTACCTGAACTCGAACTTCTGGGAGGTTGACTTTCATAGCTAGCTCTTCTCGACTGTACACATCCGGGTAGTGGGACTTCTCGAAGGCTCGTTCGAGCTCGTGCAACTGATAGGTCGTGAAGGTGGTTCTGTTGCGTCTGTGTTTCTTTTTAGGTTGATCCTCATCGAGAGCATCCGGGGAACGGCTGTCACTCTCCACATTGCTCCGTGGATCTCCCAAATCTGCATCACACTTCTCCGTGGAGAAAAGCCCAGTATCTACAGCGCAGGGACAGATAAAACGGACTGCTATTTATTTCACAGGTAACCTTGTAAAGTCCATTAAAGAATTAATGTTGCTAATGGGTTTTAATGTGGTTGCTTGGTCCTTCTGAGTGGTTGCAAGGGTGTTCTGGGTGGTTACTAGGGCATTGCTAAGAAGTTGCTAGGGTTTTCTGGGTGTTTGCAACCGCCTTTCTAGGTGGTTGTTTATTGAGTTTTTTTTTTTTAAATGAGTTTTCTGGGTAGGTATGGCATTTCTAGGACGTTTCTATGGTGCTGTGAATGGTTGCTAGGGCGTTGCTAAGAAGTTTCTATGGTTTTCTAGGTGGTTACTAAACCATTGCTAGGTGATTGTTAGGGTGTTTTGAATGGTTGCTAAGAAATTGCTAGAGTTTTCTAGTTGGTATGGAATTTGTAGGACGTTGCTAGGGTGTTGCTAAGAAGTTGCTAGGGTGCTGCTAGGGAGTTCTAGGTGGTGGCTAGGGTGTTGTTAAGAAGTTGCTATAGTGTTCTATGTGGTTGCTAGGCTATTGCTAAGTAGTTTTTGTAATGTTCTTGTCTCTGATATGGCTCAGGTCACTCCTTCAGTGTAAGTCTGTGGTAGGGCTGTGCGATTAATTGTAATTGATTTTTTAAAAACGTACACACAAAAATGTTAAAATGCCTTTTTGGAGAGTATCCACGTAAACACAGTAAGTTATGTCTTAAGTAAACGTACACAGTTGAGAATGCATTTGTAACTGTACATTGGATCCATGCATTTGCTCTTAAAGTGACAGCAGCCTAATAAACCTGCTGCTGTCTGTCATTAATGATGATCAAACAACAAAATGACAAAGGAAAATCACACACTGATTTTGACTGAATAACTTAAGTAGCTTTAATAAGGATTAATCTATATTCAATATGTACATTTAAGACTATGCAGTGTTATGTTACATTTAATTATTAAATTTTTTTTTGTTGTAGGCTATTTATTATCTGAATACCACTGCATATTTAATTTGTACTATTACACTATTTATTTAATTGTATTTTCATTCTTGTTGTATTTCTGACTGTTTACTTGTCATGTCATTTTTTAGGACCTTTTTCTTACATTAGTTAACCTAGTTTTTGATAATTGTGAAGTTTCACTGATATTTAAAGTTACTCCTATTGTGAAATAAGACTTTGATCATATCGCCCACCAATAATCATGTTTTCAATATTGACCAAAAAATTATTTTTGCCATAATCGTGCAGCCCTAATCTGTGGGATATTTTCCAACTGTTTTATCATCCAACAGGTGCAAACAATGCATCTGATCACTTATAAAGTGACAGCACACCTCTCCTCAACAAGAGGAATCATTCATGTCAGCAGCAAAAATACTTTTATGTTCTTTACAAAATGGTACAGTGATGGAGTCAGATGTTAACCTTTCGATTTTATGAATACCTAGAAAATAAGAGATTTGTGAGTCCCATCACTTCTGTCATGGTAAGTAAGTCTTATCAGTAATCCAAGCACGCATATGTCACCGGTTAAACCTGTAGACCTCATGTGGCCAAGACTGCTAATCCAACCGTTAAGAGGTTCACTCAGAACCGCAGCGTTGTGACTGAGAGGGCCTGACAACAGTGGAGATTTTCATTTCGCGGAAACAGCTAAGAGCAAACACGAGCCACATGTTGTGGTGAGGCAGATCCAGGTTGAATCTAATTAAATTGGGCAGGATTAAAATCAGATCATTAGTTCAATGTTAAACGTTTTGCTATACACAACTTTCATGCACCAACTACATGCAGTGGCACTGATGTCTAGGGTTAATTGGAGTCGTTTTGTAACCTTGTTTCATTATTTGTTTTTAAGCCTGTGAAATTTAAACACAATACCAGAGTAAAATTATGATATAGATTGGAAGATAATATGCATAGGTTTAAGTTGCACATGGTTTAAGTAGTTTCACAAAATGCCACTCGACATAATTTTGTCATTAAGTTATTAATGTAATCACTAGTTACAGTGATAAGCATTAATCAGGCTTAGCACTTGCAACGCTAAAATTTACTCTGTTTTCACAATAAACCAGGACAGAGGGATGTGGAATAATGGGATATTATTTATTATTATTAAATATAGTTGCAGAGGCCAGATGCATAAACAGCCACTATGTTAAGACTGTGTGTGTTAAGAACGAACTAGCAGATAGTTAGGATTAATCAGTCTTGCTTTTCTGATTCAAACTAGACCCATTTTTATGTACACTAAATTTTATGCAAGACCTTTTTATGTAACTTATTTTTAAACGTTATGACCAGTCTTGAAGAAGCCTTTTTTTTTTGCAGTATATGACCACAGGTTGTAACAATACTAACTATTTACACTATTTTACAGTGATTGCTACTATTTATCTATGCAAATGTATTTAGGCAAAATATTAATATATAAGTATAATATAAATATTAATAAAAAATGTATTAACATGTTTGACAATAATCCAAGTGGTCAGAAAACATTCATTTTACTTAAGTTATTTAAATGGTGGTGTTTTCTAAAGTCATGCATCACTATTGCTGGTTTTCAGGATTAGAAATCTGAACAAACCTGTAGTCCTAAGCATTACATTTCGGTGTGCACTTCGTCTTGTACAGTATGAGTGATTCCTCATATCATGTGTCTTGTTATAGAGAGGTGTGCTTTTAAATTAGTAAGTTAAGTCATCAGACTTAAATAGGTGAAAAAAATCCCATAGACTTACATTGAAAATGGACTGGAGCCAAATCTAGATCACATAGACTTGCAGGACTCTTTTCATGCAAGAGAAACGCTTTTCAGAAAATATTGTCTCCTTAATGCACACAAATGTAAACACATTTTCATAGCAATACATAAGTTAATAAATAAATAGAATGACGGTATTGAAATACACACTGACAAGTTGTGTGACAAAACCAGCACTTTTTGCATCCAGCACTCTCACTCTTAGAACTAAAGGTTCCGTGGGGTTCTATATAGAACTCTAAGGTTCTTGACTCAATTTTAAAGAGCCATTTATGTCAAAAATGTTCTATGTAAGGAGAAACGTCATAAAAGTTTGTTTGTTTAACGGGTCATTTCAATTTCTTCTAGTGATAAAGTATTTATAATTCATGAAATCTCAAATTAAACTAAAAAATGTATTTAAAAATACTAATAATTAAAATTATATCCATAAAATGATCCCATTATGGAAACCACTAAAAGATATACATGTGTATATATGTGTGTATACATACAGTTTTGCACATACCCATTGCAAATCAGGTTTATTGGCAAAATTTACAGACTCTTGCAATGAACAAATCACAAAATAAATGTTTCAAGTGGCTTTTCCAATTTCTACTCAAATATATTTGCGCACACACACACACAAAAAAAAGAAAAAAATTATATATATATATATATATATATATATAT
The DNA here is from genome assembly GCF_051911475.1 of Siphateles boraxobius. Classification (NCBI taxonomy): domain Eukaryota; kingdom Metazoa; phylum Chordata; class Actinopteri; order Cypriniformes; family Leuciscidae; genus Siphateles; species Siphateles boraxobius. The sequence continues at coordinate 9,198,609 of NW_027509215.1, forward strand.
ATACATACATATATATATAAAAAAAAATTTGTGTGTGTGTGCAAATATATTTGTGGAGAAATTGGAAAAGCCATATATATGGAATATATATATATATATGCATTATATAGAAACTTTTCCTCTAAGAGTGTGATATTTTTGTGCTTTTTTCTTGATTCGGTCAAATGAGATGTCATTTAGTAAACCAACAGATTCTCACCGTGATACGCTGACTGCTGTGCGCTGTCTGGAAGACTTTGCAGGTGACTGTAGGGGTCAGAGGTCACTTGTTTCTCCTGTTCTCCCAGGTCCACTCCATCTTTGTGTGTGTCGACAGGCCCGACCGGGTTGAGCAGAGGATCCTGGTCTTTACTGAAGCCCAGAATCACGTCGATGCTGTGAACGCGGCCTGCCATGCCCGACGCGCCACCTTTACCCAGGTCATGATAGTTGTCCGTCGAGAGGCAGCCATCGTCCACCATGTTCATCGTATCCAGTGACAAATGCATCCAATCTGCCCTTACAGTAAGTCTCCTCGAGGAAACCGCGCGCAAATTATGTCCAAAAGACGATCCGGTTCCAGTTTATCGTAGAGATTCTCTTTCAAAGATCTGTTCAAGAAAAGCAGGGGTTAATAAGACATTAAAGATGTCTAAACCTTTAGTGCATCACTCAACAATTTCTGACGGTGTTTATAAAATCAGGTGTTAAACTATTGTTATAAAATGTATGATTCTGTACCTAATTAAGATAACATAACATATAATGCATGATGCATTCACTGGAGAAAATCACAAATGAGATCCCTGTAATATCTCAGTTGTTTCTCTTAGTCTGTTTCATAGATGCAAATTCTCTAAAGTTTCTGAAACTCTCAACAGTGTCTCAAACTGTTGCCAGATTCGAATAATCTGCAGTCGAAAGTCAGAGATAAGAACTCAAACATTTTTTGTCAAATTATCTGAGCTTTTCATTTTATAGCTCTTTACTCTTAATGGACGACTAACTAATACTTATTTGTCCTCTGTGTTTGAGGTATGCATCTTTAATAATCTTTGAAAACAATGTCTTATATGTTGTACTGTGTATTGCATATATATTGTGTGTTGTTGTATAGGTATTATATATTTTATATGTAGGCTACTATAAATTAGAAAAATAATGCCTATAGTTATCCAAGTATTAATATTCTGCTCAAACACAGTTTTATTCCTGCATCTTTTGCATGATGATAGTTTTCTTCACATTGGGACAGAATTGGCACATTAAATTTGTCATGTGAAATCTGCGGTTTTGACCATTTATGTTTTACATGCCTCAATAGTTTTGATTAAAAGACAACTAAGGCACAGAGTTCCGATGCTTTTTTCTCCTGCATTGAAAATGACATGGAAAATGACTTTATATGTTCTTAACTGCCGGTTTCAATCCTTTGTTCCCATCCATCCCAACTTTATTGACAGTGAATCCTTATGAGGCCTGTGTCGGCACGTTCATTTTCACAAATGGAGTTTCTATTGAAATCGTTTGAAACCACACAGAAATTTACTTCTTATGTTTCAATCTATGCAATGTACATGTTCAGTCAGAAGATAAAAGAGTTAATAAAGTAATTATTTTCCATCAACCGAAAGCATGTATCATGTATTAAAATGTATTCTTTATGTAAACAATTACAAATTTAATTATCTTTGTTTAGTTTCTGTGAAGTAGTGATGCTACTTTTTTGTCTTATGAATATTTCAAATTTAAGATAGTAAGATTTAAGAAGACTAAACTTCACACTTTTTTCCATCAAAATTTTGGTTTATCAGAATCATACGAGCCTAGTCGTCAACCTATTATAGAGCTGCGTTGTCAAGTTTTAGAATTTTGTAGAATTTTTGAAATTTCTGAAAAGTTTGTGGGCAAAAATGCTATTTAATATGTGTAATATATTATTTTACTTAGTTTCTATACCAACTGTATATGCATACAGACATTCAATAAGATAATTAATTAACACACAAATCAGTGCAATCAACCAAAAGTACTTTATGTAGACCGTTAAAATTTATATGTTTTAAATATAGAAATAGAACTAAATAATTGAGTCTTATTTGCCTAGTTTCACATAATAATGATGCATTTTAAAGGTAAATTAAATTGAAATGAATCTAGGAAGTTTTAAATCATAAAAACGCACCTTTTTCTTCGACTTTATGGCTCATCAGAGTCACACAAGGTTGTTGCTTCCAAGCATCCCAGCAAATGATAGACCACAACTTTTTACCCACAGTGCACCTTAAGATGGTGCCGTAAAATGACCGTTAACGGCTCCCAAAAGTCCCAAAAGTGAGGCGAAATTCAGAAGCACTCAGATATATCCCATTCCCAGAGCATATGGAGGTCTTGATCTTTAGGATGAAGCCATGAAAACTGTCCTGACGTGCAGAGAGCCGGTGGCAAGAGGAAAAGACTTAAGAGGTTTAATAATGGGAATCCTTCCCCTTTAAGGATGATTGACAGTTGTTCTCTGCTGGGTAATTGCACTAAACGCTGGCTGTGGTTTGGACACAGAGGGAGGCCTGCGCTAATGAAGCACCGACAGAAACTCCTTTCAACACTCTTTTGTCTAAATGAGAATGGCGACCTACTGAAAGTGTCCTTTAATCCCCAACTTAACAAAGACGACACACCATGTATTAAGATGTGTTTTTCTTGTGCAGCCAAATGCCTTCAGTGCTTCACAAAAATGATCAACGTAAACAGGTGTACGTGGAGACAAAGTGTCGTATTGCTGACAACCCAAACAGGTCATTTTTTAAAACGGTGTAAGTCATTGCAGTTTTATTATTGCTGTTTTTTTTTGTTTGCTATGTGCATAAGTAGTGACATATATCAAAAAAATCTTATCTAATTCAATCTGACATTCAAACAAGTGTCTTTCTTGCAATAAAACATTTATATATATATATATATATATATATATAGTATTTATATATGCACACACATAAGACATGCATATCTCAACAAATATAATCTAATTCAATGTGACATTCAAACAAGTGTCTTTCTTGCAATCCTTTATATATATATATATATATATATATATATATATATATATATATGCACACACATAATTTATATATATATAAAAAAAATATCTTTGATCATCTTCTAACAAGGCCACATATTAAGGTCTCGGTAGATAAGATAGTGAGAAAACGATCAGTTCTCGTAATGAACATGTTTGATGCAGCAGAAATGGGCAGGAATAAAGATTTCAGTGACTTTGACTATAGGGCCAAATTGTTTTGGCAAGGCGACTGGGTCTGAGTATCTCTGAAACGGCAAGGTTTGTGCGGTCAGCAGTTATGAGAATTTACCAAAAGTGTCTGAGGAGGAATAAACCACAAACCGGCGACAGGGTGTTGGACACTGAAGCCTCATCGTGGCATGAGGGGAATGAAGACCATCCCGTCTGGTCCGAGCCAACAGAAGCTCTACTGTGGCACAAGTCACACAAACTTTTAATGATGGTTAAGGGAGGAATATGACACAACACACAGTCCATCGCAGAAGACCAGATCAGAATGCCTGAGCCTACAATGGGCACGCGAGCGTCAGAACTGGACCTTGGAGGAGTGGAGAGGTCACCTGGTCCGATGAGTCCTGTGTTCTTCTACATCATGTGGATGGCCGTGTATGTATGTCTACATCACACTCCCTCCACTAGCCGGTGGAGGGAGTGTGATGTTCTGGGCAATGTTCTTCTGGGAAACCCTGGGTCTGGATATCCATGTGGACGTAAATTTGACACGTGCCACCGACCTAAACACTGTTGCAGAGCAGGTACAGCCCTTCATGACAATAGTGTTCCCTGGTGCAAGTGGCTCTTTCAGCAGGATAATGCACACACTGATCAGGAATGGTTTGAGGAACATGATGAAGGGTTAAGCTCCACCGATCTCAATCCAGTTGAGCATCTCTGGGATGTGCTGGACCAACAAGTTCGATTTACAGCGGCTCCACCTCACAACCTACAGATTTTGAAGGATCTGTTAACGTCTTGACGTGTCGGTGCTGTTTTGGCTGCACGCGGCGGACCAACAGTATATTAGGCAGGTGGTCATTATGTGGGTTTGTATCATAGACTGTACAAAACAATGGACGTAGTGTCCGTGACGTCACCCGTAGGTTTCTGAAGAGCATTTTTGAAGCCCAAAGTGGGCCGAGCCGGCCGTCGCCATCTTGGCAGCGTCACTCCCGGATAAACGAACAATTTGGTCAAAGAGACGATTAGCAGAGGTGATGTGACGCTAACAGAAAGCAGACAAACAGCTAGTAGTGACATCAATCCACCTGTCACTCAAGTGGCCACGCCCTTACTTATGCAGAATTTTAAGTCTTACTATTATTTAAACAGATGAGTTATAAAAAAAATCACCCCCCTCACAGTCGTCATGAAGGGCAAAATTAGCTATATAGACCAAAACCACTTGGGTGTAAAAAAATTTCTATGGGATTTACTCTCTTTTGGAGCCGGTCTCTAGTGGCCGGTCGATGAATTGCAGTTTAAGTCACTTCACTGTAAATACACTCCATTGAACATTTCAAATTTCTATTGACTCTTAACTTATGGAGTTCTCAATATGAAAAAAATCATCACTGATGTTCTCGACTCAAAGTTGGAACTTATCTGGATGATGAATATACTTTTCTGACAGATTGGCTTTACCCGGCCTTAATTACTCTAAATTGACCCCATGTTGCTCATTAGACTCGGAACTGACCTCATCAAACGATGCCATGCTTGACCTTAAATTACCAAACAAACTGCTCAGACTCTTCATTAATTGTTTTAAACGTGGCTTTCCCATGTTAACAGTTGCCTGTGTTGGTTCAGTATGGGAACGTCTTGGATGCAATGGCTTGTTTTAAGCCCGTTGGCCCGGTTAATACTCCTGAGACTGACTGGCACAGAGATCAACCCTGGTCTTAATGAGACTACTGAATCTTCTGGAGATTTTCCCCGGCTTTAATAAAATCTAAAGATCAGTTTAAGACGCCTTGGATGACCAATTAGGATCTCTAGAATGAAGGAAGGGATAATATGTCTATTTTCCCCTTTATAATATTAATATCTTCCTTTCATTCATTAATATTTTTGGATATTTTCAGCAGGCTGGGACTCTTCATGGTACAAAATGCCTTTATTTGTATTTGTATTGACTCTGAAGCTTTATTTGATTATATTATATGCAGTATGTGATTTTATTACAGATATAGCAGATAGGCGGTGACAAGAGCACAATATAAAACCACACCGATGATTATATTATGGTATAAGAATAACTAAATAATCTAGATTTGATCTGAAATGATGAACTTTATTCACAAGACCAATATTATCCATAAATTTCTGGTCGTCTCTTCTTTTTATGTTAACACTTTACAGTAAGGTTCAATTTGTTAACATTAGTTGACCTCATTAGTTATCATGAACTAACAATGTAAAATAATTCAAAAATATGTTTTAATTTTCTTAATTTCAACACTTATCAATACATTATTAAAATCAAAAGTTGTAAATATTATTGAATGGACTTGATATAACATGAACTAACAATGAACAGCTGTATTTCTATTAACTAACATTAACACAGATGAATTAATACTGCGACAAATTAATTACTCATTGTTAGTTAATATCTAATGCATTAACTAACGTTGACTAATGGGACCCTATTGTAAAGTCATTGTTACCATTTATATTTTTTCTCTTTCATGAATTGCATTGTATTTTTTTTTTTTTTCTGTTTAGATTATGCTGAAAATCCTATGATAGACTGGTTAATGGCAGGTTCAGGTGTGACAACTTGCCCCACTAATATTGGGCAATAACGGTTTAGATATTTAAAAGCTTTTTTTATCACACCAGATACTGACTAGTTTTTGGACATCATTTTTAGCCAGGCTGTCATACAAAGAAATTATGTACACATGCATAAACAAGAGAGAATCAACAAAATATTTTGCCAAATAATTTTCCCAGGTAAATACCTTAAACAAGTTTAGTGTTTTTTTCCTTCCCTCATATTAAAAAAAATTAAATATTAAATATTTTCCTCCTATTTAGTCATTAAAAAAATGAATATCCCCTCCGGACATCACTTTTGGCCACTACTGTACATTGAGATTGTGATTTGATCATGTGATTGCAGGTTTTGTGATGCGTGCAGGACGATCAGTGATAACACACATTGACAGCGTGCACTTAATGGACCCTGAGCCTGTTGTCAGTTTGACCTCAGCTTAAAAAACAGGAGGCAAGAGACGAAAATGGGTTATTTCCGTTTCAGTGCTCGAGTCTAAACAAAAAACAATCGGACTTCATGTGATTGTGTCTGTGAACAGTACAAATGTAGGGCCAAATCATTTTCCAGACGAGCCGATAACAGACTTTACACTGATCAACTCTAGGATTTTCGGACAAACCCCAGTAGGTCTCTCTCTTGTAGTGGGATTTTTCTTATAAAAGAGGCTTTTGGGCCATCTGGGCATCAGTGAAAGGCAACTAATGCCAAACTACACACACATAACTGGAAGTCACAGCATATCAAATTGATTCATTATTGTATTGTTTACCTTTTTACATTTGGCAGATGCTTTTATCCAAAGCAACTAACATTGCATTTAAGATACACAGTGTTATAATATCAGTTCAGCTCATGCATTCTTAAAATGCATTTTTAAATTGTACATTTAATCATTGTAGCTAATATTTACCAACTGAATTATGTTTGGTGGTCTTTCTTTTGCATAATGCATTTCTTCTCTTTTTTTTTTTTTGCATTGAACAAAGGCAATTCTGCATTTCTATCATGTTTTTCATTTACTTAATGTTTTGCATGTTGTTTTACAATAATTGAACTACATTTCACACAAGCAATGATCTGACCTGTGTAAATGAGGAACATCTGCGCATACAGGCGTCTAGGCGTGATGCGTGAGTCTGTTAAATTTACCCTGTAAACCTGAACTTTAACCTGAACCTGTTGCTTTCTTTTGCGAGTGATCTATATGTATCCTGTATTAACTGCATGTGAAAATGTGTAATTTCTTTCATGCATGTTACTTATCTATAGTTCAGATGTTTTCAATATCTTTAGTCTTTATTTGCACAATTATGCATTTGGGAGACGCTTTTATCCAAAGCCACTTACATTGCAGTGAAGATTTACATTTTATTAGTTCATGCATTCCCTGGGAATCAAACCCGCATGTGTTGTTGGGCTACTGTTTGAGACTACACAAGATAGAGAAATGTTTATTTCATTAAATATTGTACATGATAAAACCATACCAACCGTTGAAATTAGCATGAAAGATGATAAATTGGGTTGCAAACTGTCCGGTTTAATATAAAATCTCCCTTATTTGAAGTGACGAGAATTCTGTTTGATTTAACACATTTATGACAAAAAAAATGTGTTTTGTATATAATATAGAGATGCTACACGGCGGGGATAAAGGAAGATCTCAGGAGGGTAAGTCGTTCGTTTTTGCACTTTGGTTGTGTTATTCATCAGCATTTTTGTAAATGGTCATGGTGTAATTTAGACATTTTTCAGTCAGGATTTTGTCCATTTTATTGGTGCTAGTTTGCACTGAATCTATTGCTATTAATTAAATACCAAATACTTAAAACTGTGAGCCTGTTATTGAAGTCACAGCTTTCTTACTCTGTATATTTGTCTTGTTCTACAAATATATACACAAGTACGAATATCTAAACATTCTTGAATTAAGATACATTTACTGGAGAAGCAAAAATGACAAGATATTAAGTCTTGTTTTCTGAAACATTTATCAAAATGAAGTTTGTTTATGCTTAAAACATGAACAAATATCTGCCAATGGGGTCTGAAAAATAATCTTGTTTTCCCTTTGAATTGAGGTTATTTTTCTGACGGATATTTTGTTTTTGTAGGATAAATTAACTTAACTTTTACTTTTTTACAGAAAACAAAACTTAATACCATAAATAATTTTGCATCTCAAGTAAATGCATTTTGATTTAAGAATTTTTAGATATTTGAGAAAAGTGTGTGTGTGTGTGTGTGTGTGTGTGTGTGTGTGTGTGTGTGTGTGTGTGTGTGTGTGTGTGTGTGTGTGTGTGTGTGTGTGTGTGTGTGTGTGTGTGTGTGTGTGTGTGTGTGTGTGTGTGTGTGAGAGAGACCCTTTAGGACATTAAAATGTATGAATGGATTAATTTTACAACAGATTCAATTAAATCATGTCAGTGAACCAGAATTGAAGACTGCATCTCATATGCACTTCAACCAATATCTTGTTTTTTTTTAAATTCTTCAACAGTATAATGTTATACGCTCACTCTTTTCTCCAATATTGAATTATCTGCCAGCGTTAACATCGGAAATCGCAGTGGCAAATGCGATTGATAGTTGGCTTAGCTAACTAAGTGAAGAGGCTAATAATCATTTTATCACGTTAAAATATTAAGGCTGCCCTTCTTTGCTTGTTTCCTCATTATCCTAATTGAGAGCAAATTAGCTAAGAGGTGCAGTGTAGCTATCAAGCTCCTTAGTTTCATCAGAAGACAATTTAAGCCTCGCAGATCCTATTAGTGACAAAGCAGATAACGCTTGAAGGAGCTGTGTCAGCTTACCATACAGGACAGGGGAATGGAAAGATGAAAGAAAGAGAGAGAGAGAGAAAGAAAGAAAGAAAGAGATTGAGAGATAGATAGATAGATAGAAAGAAAGAAAGAAAGAAAGAGATTGAGAGATAGATAGATAGATAGATAGATAGATAGATAGATAGATAGATAGATAGATACTGTATCCCATAATGCAATATGCTCAACTTGACCTTCATTTTCAGTGTCATAAATAATTAGTTTCATTATAGTATAGTAAACTTTCATGAGTTGATGTTGACATTTGCACAAAATTGGATAAAAATGCAAAGCAAACATTTTGGTTTCCAAAATTACACCTGCACTGCAAAAAAAAAAAAAAATCTGCCTTTTTGTCTTGTTTTTCTAGCACAAATATCTATCTTTTCAATCTATTTATCCTTTCTTGGGGGAAAAATTATCAAAATGAAGTGAGTTTATGCTTAAAACAAGAACAAATATCTGCCAATGGGGTCTGAAAATTATCTTAATTCAAAGGGAAAACTTGATTATTTTTCGTAACCTGATTGGCGGATATTTGTTTGTGTTTTAACTCACTTAATTTTGATCAAATTTTCAGAAAACAAAACTCTTTTTGCTAATTTCTTAAGTAAATGTATCTTGATTTAAGAATGTTTCGATATTTGCACAGGAAAACATGACCAAAAAAACTGAGTAAGAATAATTTTTTGCAGTGTGGATGCAACTCGCTGATGTAACATACTTTTTGAAATGTTACATCATTTGTTACTTAAAATAAAATAGCAGTACCCAGTGTACAGTAAGTGTTTCAGTCCAAACATAGGCGATGTCTCAGTTTTACATAACCCCTGTAGATCTGCATCAGCATGACGAGTTTGTTTGCTTTTGTTGATCTGACACAAGGACAAGAATGAAAGCAGGTAAACTAATCCTGTTATGGCTGAAAATCAAATTAAACCAAGAGCCAACTCATGCCTTCAACCTTTCATGTATTTAAATTAAACGCGTGCTTTCGGTGATTCATTTTTTATTTTGTGTGGGTGTTTCCTGTCAAGTAGCTTTGTTAATGCCTGCCAAATGGATTTTGTGTGTAATTTTAGGTTGTTGATGACGTCAAATCCCAGTAAGACACTGACATGCTTTGGTGTTACAGTAGGATTAATCGCTTAGTCTTTATGTGCTAATTAACTCCGCCTACTCCATCCTCCATACACCCACTGCACTCCGAGATTACATCAGTTCGTTTCATCAATGAAAGTGACAGGGGGGTCACATTTTTAAATACAGTATTTCTTGTTGGATACATTTACTCATTTTAAGGTGCATTGTGTAATATTTCTGAGGATTTATTGACAGAAATGCAATATAAGATCCATAACTATGTTTTCAGTGGTGTATAAAGACCTTGCATAATGAACCGTTATGTTTTTAGTACCTTAGAATGATCATTTATATCTCCATAACCGCGGGCTCCTTCTGTGGATGTAGACATATTGTGTGGTCATGTTTCTAGCGTAGCCGACAGCGAACACACAGCGCTACAGAGCGCGTTTCCTCACTACCTTGAAAAAGACGTTTTCAGTGGTGTATAAATACCTTACTTAATTAACCGTTATATTTGTATTACCTTAGAATGGGCAGTTTCTGTCTACACACACCGCGGGTTCCCTTACATTAAAATGCGCCGACATGTTTCTACAGTGGCCCTAAACGGACAAACGCGTTTCGTTACTATGTTGCTCTTCGTGCAAGGAAGCAAGCTTAGTTCAGGGAATAAAAAACTGATATTGATGAACAAGTAACAATAGTATTCGCAATAACATATAGTTTTACTGAATAATTAAGTAAACATAATTTCTTAATTTATCCTTGTAAAGAAACCTCATTGCTGAACTGCTACTCTCTGCTGTCTCAGACGATGACATATTTTCCTGTCGGGCACCGTAACTTTTGTTGGTTGCAATTCGTTGCCTCACCACTAGATGCCGCTAAAAATCACACACTGCACCTTTAACGAACGCTTTGAACGGGCTATATATGTAAGAATTTCCATGTATTACTCTTTTATTGCCAATGTGTGAACAACTTGTAATGAAACTTTTAGCTCTCTAGCGGTTAAAGGAGTAGTTCACTTTAAAATGAAAATTAGCCCATGATTTACTCGCCCTCAAGCCATCCTAGGTGTATATGACTTTCTTCTTTCAGACGAATACAATCGGAGTTATATTAATAACCACCCTGACGCTTCCGAGCTTTATAATGGCAGTGAATTGCAACCATCAGTTTGAAGATTATAAAAGTGCATCTATCCATCATAAAAGTTCTCCACACGGCTCAGAGGGGTTTATAAAAGCCTTCTGAAGCAAAACGATGAGTTTGTGTAAGAAAAATATCCATATTTAACACATTATAAAGTAAAATTCTAGCTAAACACAGCAGAACTGCATGTGTCTTGCGGAAGAACATTGTAGCCAGAGACAAAAACACAGTTTTGAAAACGGATTCATGATGTATACTCGCTTATTATATAAATTTTGTACATTTTGAACACGAGACATTCCCTGACTTCTGAAAGCCTGTAGAGTGACGCCGAATTCGGAACAGCATACTAGCATAATAATATTACAATTTCTTCCATAAAAAGATATAATAAAAGTAGTAAGAGTATTTACAAGTATGCGGTTCCGAAATCAGCATGATTTTTTTTGTGTGAATTTTTGCCGGGAAAATCAAAAGGATGTGACGGTTACGCGCAATGACAATGTGTCATGTAAAGAAAATGTATTAATTCAATCTGTATTCTTACATAGCCAGAACTATACTACTAGTACAGTTCTGGCTATGTTAGACTAAGATTATACTAGAGTCTAGTATAGGCTAATCAACTATCATAACAGTGTAATTTGAATTACCTCATCTGTCGACATGATGTCAGTGAATCGCAGAGCGATTTTTGTCATTTTTCTTGTGTGTTTCTTTTGTTATTGAGAGGCACATATTATATATTCACCTAAACGTCACTCAGTAATGTCAACGGCGTCCGGATGTTCGATTATCGCTGCAAAGGTATTTCAACTTCTTTTTACTTCTAAGCAAAGAACGAAAAATAACTTTGCCGTTAGTAGCCTATATCGGGCCATTAAATCATGTTCTTGTACGTTATATGTGCACGAGTGTGAGCACGAGCATTATACACTCTCAGAAAAAAAGGTACAAAAGCTGTCATTGTGGTGGTACTTTTTCAAAAGGTACACCTTTGTACCTAAAGAGTGCATATTAGTCCCCCAAAGGTACATATTGGTACCAAAAGTGTACATATTAGTACCTAAATGGTACATATTAGAACCCTTTTGAAGGGTACTGTCCCAACAGCTTTTGTACCTTTTTTTTCTTAGAGTGTGTAGCGGTCATCGGATGCCCATTTTCCACAAGTTGGTATGATTCTTTAAGGTGTTCATATAAAGTTTGTAACATACTTTGGTTAAAATTCCTCAATGGTTGTGTAAAACAACACCCTTTTTACCTCCTCAAAAACAGCTTTGTTCACAGTGACCCATTTCGGTGCATGTCTCTTTAAATGATAATGAGCAACTGCTCACCCCACCCCTCTCTTCCATGGGGGGTGTTGAATGGCTGAGGGCAGAAATATGCTAATACGGAAAATATGCTAATACGAAGAAAATCCAAACGGCTTGATTATTGAGATTGTTTATACTTAAGGATTAAAAAGAAGTTAATGGGTTGTTTTCATTGTATGGTTGTTGTGTCCACACACTGCAAAGACACATTTATATGCAAACACCATATAAAAGTGAATTTTGCATCCGATGACCCCTTTAAGTTTCTGCAATTCACTTAACGTCCAGCAGTGTCGCTAATAACAAGAGTTTCTGAATTCTACTCCTTTGGCTCCTTTTTATCCAAAGCAAATAATCTGGTACATTCGCAAATGTATCTCATTGTAGAAGTAAATGAGACAGAAATAAACAAGGCGAAAAAACATGGTAATACCTTATTCTTCTTGTTCAAAGATTCTTTTTTGCTGAAGCCTTTCTTTCGATGGTTAATGAGCTTCTCACATGAATGATTTGGAGCAGCTTGTAGCTATATTTGATACAAAAACAAGTCTTTATCTGTAGAAGCACACGGCTAAGTAACTATCTCTTGTCTATTCACAGAACTGATGCTTTATCTATAGGAAGTTTATAAAGCAATGCTAAGCAATCCAGTGTCTATAGTTAACTATTCGTAGGCTGTGTTGTGATTTCAGAAACTGGGATAGAACAGATAATCTACTGTCCGATGTGTAGAAGAGACTCATGTTCATCATGCTAACACTTGAGGATGAAGAAAAGGTCAAGGTATTCCTGAAGTGAACCCTGCAGTGCTCTTTTAATGTTCAGCTATCTCGTTATCTGTTTTAAACGAGTACTGGATTGATTTTAATGGGAAGTTCTACACTATTAGGCCTACTAATTCTGTCATCATTTACTCAGCCTCAAAATGTTATGATTTTAGCTCCAAAAACGATTAAAAAAGCACCATAAGTGTTCATGCGACTTGTGCACTACACGTTTCACGTTTGAATCCAGTGTAAATGATGACAGAAGTTTCATTTATATGCGAACCATTCCTTTAAATTACATTTCAATAGTTTTTAAAAGTTTTTATAGTTGCAGTCATAAGTTTAAATATGTACACCTTGCAGAATCTGCAAATTGCATGTTGTTTTTATTTAGTACTGCCTTGTGGACATCTGTTATGTGAAACAGATCTCCACAAGACAATATAACTGAATTTACACAAAGTTTACATGTGCTTGATTCTTAAAGAAGAACTATTATGCCCTTTTATAAAGTCTCGATGTTGTTTTCGGCTCTACTAGAACAGGTTTTCCTGCTTGAATGTTGATTATTTTCCTCATATTCTCCATTGTTGCAGCTCCTCTCTTCCCAGTCTGTCAGTAACGCTCCGTTTAGTTCCTGCTCCTTTAAAACCCTCTGGGGTCCTTAATTTCAGGGTCACACTCAGGGTCTTCGGGACCAAATGGTCCTCAAGGGTTTGATTCATATTTATTAAAAGAAAATCATATTTATTTATTTTTACTTGTTTTTTATAATATTTTTTCTTTTCTTTTTTGGTGTTTTGAGATAATTTAAGATTTATAATTAATATTTATGCAATAAATGTGACCCATTTTCCCCCCATTTTCCCCCCACTGTATATAATAGAAAATAAAAAAATAAAAATTTATTTTTTTTAAAGCTGTATTTCATTTTAGAGTCAAGCCTAGACCTCATAAAAGCAATTTTTGAAATTAGATGGATGCCATCTGGTGGACAAACTGAGCATTTTAAAAATGCAAAACCCATATGTAATCTGAATTTATTCGTTTGTTTATGTATGAAAGTGTGTTTGTGTGTGTGTGTGTGTGGATGTGTCTGTTTTGCACTCTTGATGTTTTATAGATTCACCCCTTCGCTGTTGTGTGCTTTTTTTCTGGATCGTGGCTGATTTGTAGATTGTACGCACAAAAAAACTCTGTATTGTCACATTTTTGCCAATTTCCCATTCATTTCCTATGGCGGGACCATTTGGTCCCGAAGGCCCTGAGTGTGACCATTTTTTTTACAACCACTTAGATTATTCAAATCCTGTCCCCAATTTTTTGGGGTGTTCATATACCAAGTACCAACAAAGTCACCAAATTTCGGACCATTCCGATGAAGCTATGATTTTACACATTTTTTTATTTAAATTCTTCGGGACCATTTGGTCCGAAGAACCTTAAAAGTTATGGTTAGATTTACATGGTCATCTTCACACATGTGAGACAAACAAGGATTGATGAACTCAAATGCAACAAATCTGTAATCAGAAGCTTAGAGATAATATTTATAGTACTGTTAATCTTAATCTTGTAAATGTAGTAATACTTTACAATATCATTAATTAATGCATTAGTTAACATGAGCAATATATTCTTACAGCATTTATTAACCTTTGTTAATGTTACTTAAAATGTTCATGTTAGTTCACAGTACATTAACTAATGTAAACAGATACAACTTTTGTTAATCATGTTAATTATTGTAGTTAACTTTAAAACATGAAACCTTATTGTAAAATGTTACCCAAGATGCAACACTCACTTGGTCTAATTTTTTATGGAAAGATGGCAAATGCTTTATTTTAAATTCATGTGTACAATAACATAATACAATAAAGCATATTAAATTAAACTGACTAGAAGCATAAAGAAACAAACAATAGATAAAACATATCATATATATTTATTTTTAAAAAAAATTAAAAAATTTCCAAACAAATTACGGACTTCAGCCGATCAATATATTAAGAGGAAACTGTTGTGTAAATACTGCGAGATAGAAATAAGAAATTTTTGCTGAAACAATTTGAAATGTTCCAAAATGAAAATTAAGCTCATTCTTATGCATCGTCTCTTTTTTGTAATGTGGAAACATCATATTGGCCTATTATTTATATAAAGTATAACATGTTCACTGATTTTAATGTTTAATTCAGATGAAGAAACGTTATTTTAATATACCTAATAATTAATCATGAGCTTATTTTTCCACAGCTTTGTAATGCTCGACATGGTTCATCCAGGTAGGACATGATCCTTCAACCAATCAGATTTTAGTATTCAGCATGATTGAGTTTGAACAACATTCATATTTGTTACTTTGTTTGGACTGTTTGTTTGCCTGTAATGAAGAAGGATGTTAATCCAGGAATTTGTCCTATTTGGCTGAAGAATTTTGTGTGCCTTGTAACTTCTGTGGCCTATTGCACTGTTATCCTCTTAAAGGACAATTCTGGCCAAAAATCAACCTACGGGCTGAATAACACGTGTACCGAGTCGACCGTTCTCTGGGATGCGTTTTCATGATAATCGAATGCACCCAGTTTTAAAGGAGCCGTATGTAAGATTGTGGCCAAAACTGGTACTGCAATCACTTTCAAATTACTGTAGAGCGGTGTATCCCGTCCCCCTCCTCACTGACTCGAGGTTGCCAGATAGGCTGCCACAAGAAGCTTCCAATGGCAAGTGACGAGTCCTACACAGTACGTTTTTTTTTCTGTTAATTATGTTTATGCTTCAAATGAGAGATGTTTTGCAAAGTAATTATATATCGCAAAAGTTTACTAATGGTGATTAGCCAAATATAATCGTAAAGATGATCTTTATAATCGTAAAGATGTGGATTCATAACGAGGTTTCTTTTAAGGGTGCTCCGATAGATCGGTCGGCGATCATAACCGGCCGATAATTGCTTTGGGATGTGTGATCGGCGGTCTCTATAAAGGCCGATCAAGAAAAGCCGATCAGATGACGCAAAACTCGCGAGACAATTTTTTATGCCCTGGTAAAAATGCATTCACCGGTCCGGCAATTCTACAAGGTGTGTGAAAAAGACAATTCATTAGCAATCAATCTGTAATGTGTGTACCATGCCGCTGCCCGCTTGTCAAACTGTGCAGCCTCTCCGTTCAACCCGTAAATAAATCCATCTTGTCTAGCGGTAGATCCTTTGCCAAGCGTGTCAGAGGTTGCCTGTCCTAATCCGCACTCAAATAGTTTTTTTCTCTCATCCAAACTGAGTATATTCATCAGTGGTTACAGTATATCAAGCAGGGACACGTTTTTGAGCATTTTATTTTGTGATTTCACTGGAATGAATAGAGAGTCTCCACAATGGCGATAGATTGAAGCGCGCTTCCGAGTGAAGACCGCGCACGAGCCACAGAGAACGTTGTATCCATGCAACTGATCGCCGCGGCAACGAGCGCTCAGCTTGAGTTAAAAACAACAATACAAAAGAATTTTGCAAAGGGTTCTTGCAACAAAAAAAAAATACCAAAATATTGATGCTTAAGAAGTATTTTTATTTGTATTTTCTTTTTTTGCTGTGCACTTAACTAACTGTGGTCCTATTAAGTGTATTATAAAAACTGATGGCTGACTGACTCAAAACATTATTTTGGCTATAGCCTTTTTTGTTGCAGTTTTTAGTTTAAAGTAGTCTAAAGCTAAATTTAAAGACTCATATGTGTTATCTTTTTATCTTTTTTTATTTTATATTCTACAGGAAAGTTGTATTTGTCAAGCCCTAAGCTGTTCCCATTAACCAAGCACAGGCTGCTATTGCTAAGTTAATATGCTGGACATGTTGCTTGCAAATAAATACACAGGTGTCAATTCATGATACGTTGTCTTCTCTTAATTGTAATACTTAATGTACATTGATGTTAAATATAGTTTAATAAATAATGCTACATGATAAATAGAAGGCTTCAAATAGACCCTGTAATCGGTTATCGGTATCGGGTGATACAGCTTCCAGTAATCGGGGATCGGTGATCGGCCCCCAAAATCCTGATTGGAGCACCCCTAGTTTTTTTGGTTTCGCAACGTTAGAAATTTTTTTAATCCGATTCCGACACGTTTGTAGCTGCAACTGTTGTAACTAGAGCAGAGCTGGCAACCCGGATGCCGCAACACTACTGACTTCGTGATTGGTAGATAGGTGGAGGGTGACGCATCAGACCAAAACACAGCATGACAACATCAACATCAGTTGAGGGCTGCAACTTCACTTTTTAAATGACAATATCCTGGCCGGACTACTGTTGTCAGTGATATAAGTATTTGAAATGAACATGATTTCTTAATGTCTAGTGACATATCAGGGCCATTTTATGATTAATTGAAATACATTTCTTACATACAGCTCCTTTAACTTTAGTTTTAGTTTAGCCACAGATTAGCTTATAACGCTAGTGTATGGGGCATTGAATAAGTAGAAATAAAAATTGCTAGTTAATACCACTAACAAGGCTCAAAATAGCCCCACACTAACACGCTAGCAAAATGAGGGTCTCTACCTGCAAACCGAAGCATTGAGAACTGTGTAAGTGTACAGACAGTTTAATAAGAAGATACTTTATAAAGACAGTTCACTTCGCGTATACAAGCAGGAGCGTCTTTGGAAAACAGTCTCGACCAGTCGAACCACGAACGCCGTGCTACGTAGGACCCTCATTATGCTAGCGTGTTAGTGTGGGGCTATTTTGAGCCTTGTTAGTGGTATTAACTAGCGGTTTTTATTTTTACTTATTCGATGCCCCATACACTAGCGTTATAAGCTAATCTGTGGTTAAACTAAAACTAACGTTAAAACTGGGTACATTCGATTATCATGAAAACACATCCCAGAGAACGGTCGACTCGGTACCCATGTGTTATTTAAACCTAGGTTAATTTTTGTCCTTTAAAGGGATAGTTCACTCGATTCAGTCCCGTTTGTGTTAATGGAAACCAGTATGACACAAAAGTTTTGAAAGTCATACAGGTTTTAAGGGTGTTTAAAGAAAAATTAATAACTTTTTTATCATTAATCATTAAATGAAGAAACAAAGTAGATTTTCTTCCACATCTTGTTGATGATGGGCGATTTATTGTGCGTTTAACCGAACAATCACATCACGACACATTTGTCTTCCGCGGCCTGTTTGACCTCGGTCATCGTGCTCTGAGCTTTAGCCTTGATCGAGTCAAAGTCCACGTCCATGTTCTGCAGTTTTCCCATGAAGGAATCGTTGATCTCTTCCTGCTCTTCCTCTTCGTCCACCATCTTTGCCAGTTCCTCGGGAATATCCAGATCGTCTCCGGCCATCTGGACCGTAGCGTCGTCTTGTGCGCTCTGTGGACAACAGTGTTGGGCAAGTTACTTATAAAGTTATTTATAACGCTGTTATTCCCATCACTGGAGGACAAACAGATGCAAGTGTGAAAAACACAACACTAATACGTGTTTTTAACCCTGTAGTAAGAAAAATATAATTATTTGGAATTTGTGTGTGTGTGTTGTATCATATGTGTTGTATCATATTAGATGCATCAGGCTTTTACGGCTCATATAGTGAGAATATAGAGGAAAAACACCTCAATTTTATTCCGAGGCAAAAATATGCAATTTTATGCAGATGCGTATTCTTAAATGCCCCAAACGTTTGATGAAATTCTGATAATAATATAAAACAATGAGATCATTATAACAGTATATCAGACTACTTGCATAAAATGCATATAAATGTCAGTCGTCACTCAATATCTGCCAATAATGTGTCTTAGTAAGATGATTTTTAAAATCTCAGTTTTAAAGCTCTGTAGTTTTAAAACATATAATGCAATGCAATACAATGATGATTGAGAGATGAATAAATAAACGTTCCTCAAAAGCCTGATGATCATATTTGAGACTCACATTTGAACATATTATATGGATAATCAAGTAAACCTAAGCTGATACACTCCAGTAAGTGTTCATCTTGTGTTTACTTGATAAAAATGAGTGCAGATTTCACAGCAGGAAGACATAATAATAAATTATAATAAAAGGCCTTTTGTTTGCAAAAAAAAGTCTAAACTCAATCAGACTGTAGTGTACGAGTTGTTTATCAGCAAAGTTTTGATCATTTAAAGGCCTGTGTATCAAATATGCAGTTTGTATTTTATAAATGTTTCCGTATATAAACAAATTCCACCCCAAAAACAGATGAAATGTGATCTGCACGTGTTGTTTGTGAGATTAACCCAGCATATGTTATTATTAATGAAAATATCTCAAAGCCAACTGATAAAACGTGTGCTCTGTTACCATTGGTAGTCTGTATTTGTCACGCAGATGCACTCGTAAGTTTGCTCTCTCGGCTTTTTTTGTAGCAAATTCCTGATCCCTGGCGATCCTGTCAACAAAACATGCATTATTTATCTGTTTTACAACAGCTTTAGCTCATGTTAGACCACAGCTAACCGGCTCTGGTTAACAATGTGAGATAATGTACTTAACACTTCCAGCACGGTAAAAAATAATCCTGTAAAAAAACGGCAAAATACTGGCAGCTGTGGTTGCCAGCATTATACCGTAAAAATATGGTGTGTTACTGTTTTTAAAATTAACAGCTAAATACCGTTTATCAGCTTACAGTATATAACTGTAATTTAACAGCATATTTAAATTATTTTATTTATAATTAAATATTATAAATTAGCTGTTAATTTTAAAAACAGTAACACACCATATTTTTACGGTATAATGCTGTCAACCACAGCTGCCAGTAGTTTACCGTTTTTTTACAGGATTATTTTTTACTCTGTGGATTTTCTGAGGTCTTCAGCATTACAAAAAAATAAATACAAATACAAATCAGCTTGATACTTTAGAAACCGCATTGTGAGGTTTTACTACTTGCTTTAGTTTCTTAGTACTTTTATCCGTCAGTAATTCTGTTCAGAATTAGGACACGTATGAGTTTCTGTATTCTGCTCTATTAAATATAAATGAATCTGGAATGAATCTTGCAAGATAGAAATAAGAAATATTACTTTGCATCGCATTTTTGCATTAGTTTCATGAAAATGAAGCACATTCTTATTCAACTTCTCATTACTGTACTGTGAAAATAAAATAATGATATATTATTTAAATTGTAAAGTATTTATAGGCTAAATTAATGTAGGATTTGTTGCAGAAAGAGAAAAAAAGTATTACAATTATGAAAATCTAATGGCAATTAAATTGATTAAATTAAAAACAATATTACCGTATAATTATGAGAATCGGCAATCATTTAATAAAAAACATAAAAAATTAAAGCATATATATACATATTAATGAGAATTTATTTAAAAAAACATCAAAAGTAAAGCATCCATATATGCATTATATTAATGAGGATTTATATTGATTAAATAAATATTACTGTACAATTTTTCTATTAAAAATATAATTTATAGTACCATTATAAGAATTAAATGGCAGTCATTTCATTAAAAATCTTTCAAATTAAAACTTTGTTACGCATACTATTAATGAGAATTTATGTTGATTAAATAAAGCAATTATTACAGTATATATTTATGAGAATATAATGGCAGTCATTTAATAATAAAAAACATCAAAAATAAAGCATCCATATATGGATTATATTAATGAGAATTTCTATTGATTAAATAAATAAATAAATATTACAGTACAATTATGATTATCAATCATAATGGCAATCATTAAAAAATATATCAAAAGTACTTGAGGGAATTTGAAATAGCAATAAAAAAATATATAAATGGTGCAAAAGTAAGCCTAATAGTCCTTATTTAAACATTTAATTTTATTTAGTTAAAATAAAGATATGACCTAGACGTGTTTTTGTGAGACTCACCCCATCTGAACTGACACGATTAGCCTAATTTACACTGGCAGAAATCGAGCTATTATTTACATGCTGTTTTACATGAAACCAATCAATCTGAGCGTCTTCCTGACTCTCTCAATCGTATCACTCTGACCCACAGAGATTAGCCATCGTTCATACGTATATATACAGACTGTTCCTTACAGAAATAATAGCCCAGTTACCAGCAGGATGGAGACTAAGAAGGTTAAAGGGGTTTAGGGGCTCTATAAAGAGTCAAGCAAGGTAAACACTGTAATACTTGCTATCGCCAAACCCACTCGAGCTATTAAACAACACACAGGATAGCAGATGTTTTGTCAGAAGCATCTTTTTCTAAATCTGTGGTGATTTTCTGCTGGACAGGACCTTTAATGGTTGTGTTTGGATCTCATTTGGCCTCTCGTGACCCAGTTCTGCACTTAATGCATCAGGAGTTATATAAAGAGATAAGGTATAGTGAGTGCAACATTACGCCTGTCTTTTTTCCGTGACGTCACAGTTTCTCTTTTCACTGCTGATCTTCTGATATCCGGCTGAAGTTTATTTTTCATCATTGAATAAATGACACGTCCGATCACATCCTCATACACACTACCGTTCAAAAGTTTGGTTGTTTGTTTTTTATTAAAAGAAATTAATACTTTTTTTCAGAAAGGACGCATTAAATTGATCAAAAGTTACAGTAAAGACATTTATAATCATGCAAAATGTTTCTTTTTTAATTAAATGCTTTTCTCTTAAACTTTCAAAGAATCCTGAAAAAAAAATGAATCACGGTTTGCACAAAAATATGAAGCAGCAAAACTGTTTTCAACTGTGATAATAATCATAAATTTTTTTTGAGCATCAAATCATCATATTATAGTGATTTCTGCAGGATCATGTGACACTGACTGGAGTAATGATGCTGAAAATTCAGCTTTGATCACAGGAATAAATTACACTTCATTATATATTCACATAGAGAACACCTGTTTTACATTGAAATAATATTTCACAATATCACTGGATTTGTTTTGTATTTTTAATCAAATAAATGCAGCCTTAGTGAGCAGAAGAGACTTCTTTTAAAAGCATTAAAAATCTTACCGACCCCAAACTTTTGAACGGTAGTGTATATCTGTGACCTCAGTGACCTCAGGTCAGCGATGACGGCTGTAACGGACTGATCCCACTTTTGGCCGGCGGGCCGCAGGAAATGGGAATTAGGATAAGACAATAATTACAGACTAAGACGATTTCATTATGTTTATAAAGATCACTGTTTGTTGAGCGATACTGAAACTATTATTTTAACATTATATAGTAACTATTTGGAAGCAATAAATAATATCATATATTAATATACATCCTATTATTAATACTATTATTTATTGTTTCTAAAAAGTTACTATAATAAATGTTTTCTCATCAAAATACCTCCGTAGATAATTATTAAGTTTCCATTCAATAAAATTTTTTAATTGTTATTTAAAAAATAAAATAAATAAAAATTAACATTTTATCACGATTATTTAAAATACGATTTTGTAAATATATCATATTATAAATGCATAAATACACGCACACACACACGTACGTATATATGCGTGTGTGTATATATATTTATACACACGCATACAGTATATACGTGCATGTGTGTGCGTGTATTTATGCATTTATAATATGATATATTTACAAAATTGTATTTTAAATAATCGTGATTAATCGATTTGACAGCATCTTGATGATCACTCAAATGAACATTCAAAAATATATTGAGTTTTTTTTTTCTCACTGGTTCAGTAGAGACATTCTCGAGGTCCGATTCTGTAATCACACATTATTTTTTCAACTGTCATCAAGAGTATAAAAAAGTATTTAACATAAACTTTTAATTGTTTTTATTGACTGTGATTTTTTGTGCACAGGGTTTTTGCTCGCAAAGATCAGAAACCCTGTGCAACACAAAAAAACACAGTCAATCAAAACAATAAAAAGTTTATGCTTAAAGGTTTTTTTAAATCAATACATCATCATCATCTATCCTTCTTCCAAAACCTGTTTTTATCTTACCCTGATTCACTTCGCTAAGCCTATTTTAAGTTTATATTTTAGACCCGTCTGGATGGTTTTCGATGGAAATTGCGTGCGTGACTCGGCATATCCGTAAATAGAGTAAAGATGCTCCGGCTGCTTTGACGTGTGTGTGTGTGTGTGTGTGTGTGTGTGTGTGTGTGTGTGTGTGTGTGTGTGTGTGTGTGTGTGTGTGTGTGTGTGTGTGTGTGTGTGTGTGTGTGTGTGTGTGTGTGTGTCAGACATTACTCAACAGTGTTTTTATTACTCAACAGGAGAGGAAGGTGTTTTATTGAACAGATAAAGTGTCATATGTATCTCTCTGTAAAGCATTATATATTGTGAAGATCATTTCATTATGGTTGTTGTAACGCTGTGCTGTAGTTTGTTGAAGGAAGTAGCGTGTCTATTAATGGGTAAAGCTACAGTAACATCTTCATTTAAAGATCCTTTCCATCTAAACTGGTTACATCTCTTAAACCTGTAGTGAATGTTTTACGAGGAAGATTATCATATTCATCCGCAGCACAACCAAAACAATGTTCTTCCACAAAATACATGCAGTTTTGCTTTTAACCACTAGAGGGCCAATAATTACATAACGTACAGTAATGTGGAAAAGGACTGTGCACCAATTGGATTCATTGTAAGCGACCAAAATAGAAACCAAGCAACAACTAACAGTTCTTTGATTAGGACATTGTGTGGTCAAGGTTGAAACCTAAATTAGTTGTCGCAGTTTATCGACCATTTAAATGGATCAGAAACTGTTTGTCACAAATCTTCTTTGTGTCTTATCTCTCTCCATCTGTCTGTAGTTTCAGCCTGAGACCCGTCAAAATCACAACTAATGCATGATGCACGTCTCATGAATGTAACGTTGTACTCACTTCTCGTCGATGAGCTGTTTCTGATACTCCTCAAACTCTTCCCGGCTCATTCCTTTCGACGCCGCCGTCTCCTTCCCGTCTGCTTTCACTTCTGCTTCGTCGCTTCCTCCGGTCATGTTCTTCAGTTTGTCCCCCAACATCTGCTGCAGGAGGAAGGCCATGTTCTCGGGTTTTAGGCCTGAAGAGTAGAGTAACTTTCCAGTATTGACTAATTTGTGGTGTCAGTTCATGTATTTGACCCACGGCTAACCTGGAATGCCGGCGCTGAAGCTTGTTTTTTGGAGCTACAATAACAATATGAAGACTATGAGGTGCAGTTTCAGATTTGGCACCTGTTGTTGAGATGAAGATGAAGATGAGGAGGGTGAGGGTGTGATGAAAACGGCTCAAGGGCTTATCTTATTATAAAACCCCATGGAAACCTGTGTTGGCCTCACCTTGGGCCAAGGACGTCGATTGATACTCTTACAACAGCACAGATAACACTGGTGATCTGAAATCTGCTTTTAATTAATATATATGTATATATATATGGTGTAAAAAACAAAGATTCGTATTACAAGAAAATACCATTTCACTTACTTTCCTTTTTTTTGTAATGAATTTACTAGTGATTTCTGAGTGAAGTTTGTTTCAAAGTAAATCCTCCACCAATTTATTTTTTCAGTGATTAGTTTTCCTTTATTTTTTTTAATCGGAAAATATGTACAGTATCATCCAAAAGTCTTGTGACACTAGTGAAAAATGCCTTTGTATTCCACAATCTTTTATTGCAAATACTGTGAAAAGTTGAAACATGAACTGGGATCAGTGTTGTGATTGTTACTTAAACTATTCAAAATAATTTTAGTTAATTGAAATAAAATATAGAAAGTAGATTTATATTATGTATTAATAGAACTATATTATGATATAGTTAATTATTTTTACAATTATATATTTTTTTTACAAATATAAAAAATAATTTTCATTAATTTCAATAAATCTGAAAAAATAGATAAAAATGTTGGCCTATTATTATTTAGTTAATTACTTTTACAGTTATAAAATTGTTGCTAACTAAAAACGATTTAAAAAACTGTTTTGGCTAATTGCAATTCATCTGAAATAAAGTAAAATATAAATATTAGATGAAAAATAATTATTATATAGTTTTTATTTTTACAATTATAAAATTGTTGCTGACTAAAAATAAAACTATACAAAAAATTCAGTTACAAAAAAGCTGAAATAAATAGATGAAAAACTTAATCTTAAAAACAGAGTTAATTAGTTAAATTAGACATGCTGCTTTGGCAACTAACTGAATTAAAGTAAGTTGAAGTCAAATTTCTAATTGAAAATAATGTAAATTTAAGCTAAATAGAAATATTGAAAAAATATTTACAAAAACAACAAATAAAAAAAGCAAAGCAATGCTGAAAAAAGCTATTTATATAAATAAATAATGTGATAGCTATGTAATATAAATACTGACATGAAATTGTGAATGGTAATTGTGAGTCAAGCATGATTTGAGATCCAGAGAGCGGATAAAGACCACAGGTCACATCACTGACACTCATTTACATACATTTAATTAGTGCACATAAATGTCTTTGCACCATAACTTTTCTGTGTCTTTCAAAATTCTTCAACTTTGTTTATTTCCAGGTTTAAAACAAGCCCAGCTTTTCGTTGTGGTCCAGGTGAGATCTTTATAATCTCACATGTTCAGATTAAGACCCCCGTCTGTTCGCCTGCTCTTAAATTAGACTCTCCTGAGCTAAGAGCAATATGGTGTTTCTAATCTACATTCTCCGTTCATTCATTTATTTAGTAGGATTTCGTATTTGTGGGCATGCAGTTTTTTAAAGGTGCAAAAAATTAAGTGCACAAAATTAAACTTAATTTAAAATTAGTCAAAGTTCCGTTTTATTTCAAAGTCCACATGAAATCAAATTTGTAATGTTTTGGCTTTTAGTATGAATATGAATATGTTAGCAGTATTAAAGCGAGTGTGCTTCAAAACAATGACAAAATGCGTACTTAGAAGATAAAAGCTTTCAAATTTACAATCTCTCACTTTTGCCAATATGAATCAATGATATTGATGACATCACTCCGCACTTCAGCTTATCAGATTTTCTGTCCAATCAAATGCTCTCTAGAATCTGTAGCTCCGCCCCCTATATTATAAACAGACGCTGGAGCTGCGGCTGAAATCGGACATTTCTTCACACATTAACCATTTTCTACATGGTGAAAGTGCACTATATAGGGGATAGGGAACGCTTCAGACAGTGTAAATATGCTTTCCATTGGAGTGAATGAAGTCTGGTTTCACGTTAGTGTCACATGATCCGCCGCAGCTCCGATCATGTGATCGAGTCCTGCAGACCAGAAGATGTATCAGACCCATATGAATTCTGCACATAATTCTGTATTTTACAGTGATATGGAGATCAGGATGAAACTGCGGCTTTACTGAACTCAACAGTGATATAAAAGGGGAGGGGCTGTTTGATATGCCCCGCCCCTTCTTCCTCTTTCAGTGGAAATGACATCAACATATTAAATAATGCTGTGTGTTTCACGGCACTTCAGTAAAACCCTCTTTCTGTTGAGGAATAAATGAATAATGAGTGACAAATGCCTGTGAATAGAGTATTTCTACTGTCATTTCAGCCAATGAAAATGACTAGTGCACCTTATATGAATATTAGTTATTACTGAATGTACTAATCACATGACAATCACCTGGTAAAACGTGATTCAAAGGTGCGTCCCAATTCGTGTGCTATTCTTTGCCGTTTTGTAGTATGAATAGTGCGAGTCGTCGGTTCACACTGAAAATTCCAAATAGAATATATGTGCACTTTAAACACCCGGATGATTTGCTTAATTAACGGAAAAACGGAGTATGGAATGTTGGACACTTCATGCTCTCGACGGTACATTTGCTGTGCATTTTTTTCCAGGATTCTTTGATGAATAGAAAGTTCAAAAGAACAGCATTTTTCTGAAATAGAAAGCTTTTGTAACATTAAAGCAGAACTAAGTAACTTTTTTACCTTAACCGAACAGCTTTGGAGTCATTGTAATGTTTATATTACTGATTTCGTGTTGAATGGTGGTCGCCTCGCATCCCCCTGGTGCCTGTGAGCCGCAAAACCACCCTTGCAACTTTGGGCCGGCGGGCCGCCGGCCTCAGTGTTAGGAAGTATCGTGTGATATCAGGTCTCGCGAGGTAACGAATTGCTTTA
The DNA here is from genome assembly GCF_051911475.1 of Siphateles boraxobius. NCBI lineage: Eukaryota > Metazoa > Chordata > Actinopteri > Cypriniformes > Leuciscidae > Siphateles > Siphateles boraxobius. The sequence goes on from NW_027509215.1 coordinate 9,225,710, forward strand.
CGGCACTGCACGCGTACACGCCCCCATCCAGGATACGACTAGCTATAAGAACAACTATCGTCCCATGACAAAGCTGGCATATAAGAAGCAGAAAGCTAGAAAAGAATTGTCGGAGGAACAGAGAAAGAGGAAACGGCAGACTGACCGAGCGAGGAGTCAGACACGAGTAAACATCGGACCTGCGTTTACAGAATGGCGGGAAAAAAACGAAGAAAGCGCGGTCGGAAGAGTCTAGAAAAAGGTAACGAGAATCTGACAGCACGAGGAACCGGACAAGAGTCCCACTCGCTCAGTCTTTCACTGTTAAAGTTGATTCCTGCGATTATCATGAAAACAGTTGTCAATATCTCACATAATTATCAGGACGTAAATAAGCCTACATGTTGTAAATAGTGTAAATGAGCGCAATTTGCAAACTATTATGATAAATTGCAATAATCATGTCTAACAACATCATAACGGACATTAAGCGTGACAGTCACTCATTTCGGTCTTTTGTCACGGTCTCCCGCCACACATTGTATTTCTCACACTGAAAAACTATTTGTAATATATTTAATATGCCAAAACTCTGGCCGCGCCGCTCTCACTGAGGAACCGGCAGGAATCAAGCGCGTATCCTCTGGTGTTGTTCTTCGAGCTACACAATAGCCAATCAGAAAATAGCACTATTGTATCTGGGTAAGATTTAAGGCAACAACCAATGACAAAAATGTATTTGTCGCCTGGATGTCACTCTTGCCTGTCTTCAAAACTTGAGAGCCCTTCGAAATAATACGACGTACATGATACACTTCATTGGTGTCATCTGGCATTTAGGCTCAGGTAAGCCTAACGCGGTAAGCTACTTTATTATTATGAAGTGCAGAGGCCGTGAGTGCAGATACGCTCTGCGTGAGTGGTGTTTACGACAGTAACTTTAAATACAAGTACTCTACAGCGACTCTAGGGATCGCTGTTTGACAAAAACAGAAATCCTGCATAATGCCGCTTTAAACACTACCCTTTAAAAGTTTGGGTTTAGTATTTTTTTATGGGGAGAGAAATAAAATAAATCAATACTTTTATTCAGCAAGGACGCATTAAATTGATTAAAAGTGACAGTAAAGACATTTATAATGTTACAAAAGATTCTATTTCTAAAACATGAAATGCAACTGTTTGATGATAATAGGTTTTACACAACTTTTTGTGTAATAATAACTGTTATCAACATTGATAATATCAGAAATGTTTCTTGAGCATCAAATCATCATTTTATAGTGATTTCTGAAGGATCATGTGACACTGAAGACTGGAGTAATGATGCTGAAAATTCAGCTTTGATCACAGGAATAAATTACATTTTAAAATGTATTACAACAGAAACCAGTTAATTTAACAATAGTTCACAGTATCACTGTTTTTACAGTGTTTTTACCAAACGTTTGACGTGTACATTAGCACAGCCATTGAATGAGATAATGAAGATTTACTCTTTTTGTTTTTTAATAATTTTGTTAATTTATTTATTATTAATAAAGATGAATGATGCAGTATCCCATTTAAAATGTTTCAATATTAAACTTCTTTACTGTTTTAAATCGCATTCTTTTAACTGAACCTCATTTCACAGTGATTAGAGGAAAGTGAACTGGCATTTCTTTCCTCACTCTTCTCTATGTAAAGTGTGATCGCACATATAAAGTTGAATTATTTTCTTTTCTTTTTGTTAATCAGTCGAGAAGATCAAGTTGTTCCTGCTCTTCTTCCTCATGGAGGTTTATTTACAGTAAACTCCGGCTCCATCTGCTGGTGAGTTAGTGAAGTACAGCACTGAACTTAAAGCTCACCCAAAAAAACACTGTTTTTGTTTTTCAGAATAATAAATTTGATGTTCAGCTGTTATTGGCATTATCAGGACCCACAAATATATTGCATTATTATACATTATGTTCAACATTATATATAGTAAATTAATATACTGACACTAAAACTGTGAAAACTAGATTTTTTTCCTCACATAGTCATTTTTTTTTTGGGTGAATTATGCACAATACATATTGTCACTATCCACGATATATTGTTACACCCCTACTAATGCCCTTATGATGCATAAACTTATAAAATATTCTAAATTAATGTAAGATCAGATCCCTTCTGCCACATGTTGTTTTCTTCAGAATGATAAATATGATGTTCAGCTGTTGAGACTATGTGCAGAATTCATATGGGTCTGATACATCTTCTGGTCTGTAGGACTCGATCACATGATCGGAGCTGCGGCGGATCATGTGACACTAACGTGAAACCAGACTTCATTCACTCCAATGGAAAGCATATTTACACTGTCTGAAGCGTTCCCTATCCCCTATATAGTGCACTTTCACCATGTAGAAAATAGTAAATGTGTGAAGAAGTGACCGATTTCAGCCGCAGCTTCAGCATCTGTTTATAATATAGGGGCGGAGCTACAGATTCTAGAGAGCATTTGATTGGACAGAAAATCTGAGAAGCTGAAGTGCAGAGTGATGTCATAAAAATCATTGATTCAATGTAAGTTTGAAAGCTTATATCTTCTAAATACGCATTTTGCCATTGTTTTGAAGCACACTCGCTTATAGATAACAGTAATGCTAACATATTCATACTAAAAGCCAAAAAAATTCAAATTTGATTTCATGGGGACTTTGACTAATTTTAAATTAAGTTTAATTTTGTCACTTTATTTTTTGCACCTTTAAAAAACTGCATGCCCACAAATACGAAATCCTACTAAATAAATAAATGAACGGAGAAGGTTGTAGATTAGAAACACCTTATTGCTATTAGCTCAGGAGAGTCTAATTTATGTTGACAATATGTATTGTGTGTGGTTCACCCAAAATAAAAATGAATGTGAGAAAAAAAATCTAGTTTTCACAGTTTTAGTGTCAGTACATTAAACCACTATAATGCTGAATATAATGTATAATAATGCACTATATTTGTGGGTCCTGATGATGCCAAATGTCTTGTGTTACCAGTAAAAAGTGGCCTACATTATTTTAAATATATCTCATAAGTAATGCATATTTGTCTAAAATAATTGTGTATTTTCAGCTTCAGAATCATGAATATTGTTATTCTGGTGTCTCTATTGTCCTGCATTGGGTTTCCAGCACTAAGTCCGAGTCTATTCATTTACACACACAATGTAAAACCGAATTTAGCATTTTAATCATCAGTATATTTTTTGTTAACCTTTTATCATAAGTCTTGGAGTATCGCAATAATATCGTATCGTGATATGTTTTGAATCGTGACATGAGGGATCGTTACAGCTGCTTGTTTATAGTGTGCAATTATAATACATCTAACATTGAGATCTAATCCTTATAAACATTATGATTGCAAGAATCTCTGCATGCATTTTGTGAAGTATGAGAGGCTGAAACACAAAAGAAAGCACTCCGAGCTCGATTCCACATGGATGCCCGTCCTGGAAGGATTGAGTGGATGTTAATGGATGATGTGAGGTTACAGACAGTCTTTCTAAACTCACTCTCATCCATTATAAAGTCGTCTCCGGGATTGACTAAACCGTTTGAGGACGAGTTTATGATGTTTATGGATGTATACACCCGACAGATAGACAGAAGAGCTCGTCAAACCCTTACAAGCACTTTCTGTTCTGGGTGGATGTTGTTGTTTTGTAATGGACGTGTAAAGCCTGACCCCAAACCACTGCAATATTTTAGCTTCAATATTAATCATAATAATAAAAATAAATAATAATCATTATTATTGTAATATATTATTATTTTTATTATTAATCATTAGAATTTTTTATATTGCATTTTATTCGGAACATTATAATTATTAAATAAACTCTAATTATATTAACCATAATAATAAAGATAATAAATAATTATTATTATTGTAATATATGATTATTATTATTATTATTAATAATCATTTTTATTTTTATATTAAATTTTATTCGGAACAATGTAATTATTAAATAATTTCTAATAATAATAATTTTATTATTATAGTGTTTTTTTATAATTGTAATTATAATGATTATATTAATAATAATGTAATAATTATTATACTTTTAATAATTGTTATTGTGGTTATAATTATACATTTTATTATTATAACATTAGTCTTAATTATAATAATTATTATTATTAATAATAACATTAAATAAATATTGTAATTATATTATCATTATTAACAGTGTTATTTATATTTTTATAATATTTTAGTAAGTAATTATTATATTAATTTAATGTTAATAATTGTAATTATTATTTTAATATTTGCT
>NW_027509215.1:9235000-9257500 GCF_051911475.1 Siphateles boraxobius
ACTACACTACACTCAATGTGCACTACACTACAATACACTCAATGTGCACTACACTACAATACACTCAATGTGCACTACACTACAATACACTCAATGTGCACTACACTCAATGTGCACTACACTACAATACACTCAATGTCTTCTTCTCTTCTTCTTCTCTTCTTCGGCGGTCACTCGAGACGAGTATGACTGTCCTCCCCGTCGGGTCATTTTTTTATTTGTGGATCCTCAGGTGGCTGTAAAGGCCGATCTGTGATCCACAGATTCTGCTGCAATGTTGGCATTGGAAGGTTGAGGTATTGGGTAGTGGAGGAGCCTTCCTCTGTTTGTCCTTGCGTTGTTTCCGCTTTACAGCTGCGGCACGGCGGAGTTCTGTTTCGTGGTGAGCTGCACCTTCAAGCACTGCCTTTCTCCAGTAGTCCCTGTTAAACGCTAGATTTTCCCAGTCGCCGGACATGATGTTAAACTTTTTCAGGCTGGTCTTAATATTGTCCTTAAAGCGTTTCTTTGGCCCACCAGGGGCTCGCTGTCCTTCCTTTAGCTCGGAGTACAGGATCTGCTTTGGGAGACGGTTGTTGGGCATCCGGATGACATGTCCTGTCCATCGGAGTTGGTGCTGCATTATGGTGGTAGTGATGCTGGGCATATTTGTTTCTTCCAGAATACTGGAGTTTGTACGTTTGTCTTCCCAGTTGATCCTCAGGTTTTTCCTTAAGGCTCTTTGATGGAATATTTCCAGGGCTCTAAGATGTCTGCTGTAGGTTGTCCAGGATTCCGCTCCATATAGCAAAGTTGGGAGAATCACAGCTCTGTAAACCAGGACCTTGGTTTGAGCCCTCAGGTCTCGATCATCAAAGACTTTTGTCCTAAGTTTGGCATAGGCTCCGCTGGAACAGCTCAGGCGATGTTTAACTTCACAGTCTATATCAGCTTTGGAGGAGAGAATGCTGCCAAGATAGGTAAAGTGGTCCACGTTTTCCAGAGTGGTGTTATCCACTTTGATAATGGGCATTAGTGATGGCTGGTTAGGTGGTGGTTGATACAGAACCTGAGTTTTCTTGATATTCAAGACCAAACCCAGGGCTCTGTATGCCTTGGCAAAGGCATTCAGAATGCCCTGGAGGTCTTCAGGGGAGTGCGCTTCTATGGTGTTATCATCGGCGTATTGCAGCTCCATGATGGTGGTATTCCTGACTTTACTCTTGGCTTTAAACCTGTTGAGGTTGAAAAGCCTCCCGTCAGTCCTATAAAGGATTGGAATCCCCTGTGGCAACTCTTGGCCAGTGAGGTGAAGTATGACTGCAATGAAGATGGCAAATAGGGTGGGTGCAATGATACATCCCTGTTTTACCCCAGTTTCTACAGTAAATGGCTCAGATTCAGAGCCACCGTTGAGCACTGTGGCTGACATGCCGTCATGCAATAGCCTCAGCACACGGATGTATTTGGCATGACATCCATACTTTGATAGTATGCTCCACAGTGCCTGCCGATCCACGGAGTCAAAGGCCTTTGTCAACTTTTCTTGTAGTTGGCCAGCAGAAAAGATCATGTCAGTTGTTCCCCTAGATGAGCGGAAACCGCACTGTGATTCAGGGAGTATCTCCTCAGATAGTGGTAGCAGGCGGTTGGCGAGGACACGAGCAAGAACTTTGCCTGTTGTTGACAAAAGCGAGATGCCTCTGTGGTTCCCACACTCAGCCTTGTCCCCTTTCTTGAATATGGCAACAATTTGGGCATCCCGGAGCTCTGAGGGGAGCTCTTCCCTTTCCCAGACCTTGATGAGTAGATGGTGGATGTGGTGCCAGAGGCTTGGTCCTCCTTCCTTTAGAATCTCCGCAGGGATCCCATCAGGACCAGTGGCCTTGTTATTCCTGAGACTTCTGATGGCATTATGAACCTCCGTTAGGGTAGGAGGTTCCCCCATGTCTTCTCTGATGGGACTCTGCAGGATATGGTCGGCGATGTCTGGTTCGGCTGAACTGTCACGCTTCAAAAGTTCTTGAAAGTGCTCCTTCCAACGTGCGTTGATTGAGTCATTGTCTTTCAAAAGAGTCCGTCCATTCTTTGTGCGCAGGGGATTTAAACCACGATGGCTAGGGCCATAGACAGCCTTAGTGGCACTAAAAAAGCCTCTGGTGTTACCTGATTCAGCCAGTCTCTGGAGTTCTAGAGACTTTTCTATCCACCAGTTGTTCTTGAGCTCCCTCACCAATCTCTGAACGTCAGCCTTAGCTCTGGAGTGTGCCGCCCTTTTGGCCTCAGATGTTATATCATTTTGCCACACTCGGAAGGCTTTTCGTTTTCTGGAGATAAGTTGTTCTATCTCTGTGTCATTTCCATCAAACCAGTCCTGATGTTTCCTGGACTGATACCCAAGGGTAGATTTACATGACTCATGGATGGTGGATTTGAGAAGTCCCCAGTGATCTTCGATGTTATCAGGATATTCTTGCTGAAGACTTTTCTCGAGAGAGTCCTGAAGTAGTTGCTGGGTGGCAGTTTCATTCAGGCTGTCAAGGTTCAGTCTTCGCCGGGTCTGCTTCTTCTGAATCCTCCTCCTTTTTTTAAGTTTGACGGACATTGTGGATCGAATGAGGCGGTGGTCTGTCCAGCAGCTGTCAGAGTCTATCATGGCCCTTGTGATGTTTACATCACCGCGGTCCCTGGCCCTTACGATTACAAAATCAATAAGGTGCCATTGCTTGGAGCGAGGGTGTCTCCAAGATGCCTTAAATTTGTTTTTCTGTCGATAGAGAGTATTGGTAATGACCAGGTTGTGCTGAGCGCACTTACTCAGAAGCAGCACTCCGTTGGAGTTGATGTTACCGATGCCCTCCTTGCCAATAGTGCCCTTCCAGAGGTGTTGGTCCCGGCCTACCCTAGCATTAAAGTCTCCAAGAAGGATGATCTTGTCCTCCCTGGGGATTTTTGACAGAGTTTCTTCCAGGCAGGCGTAGAATGCTTCTTTTTCTTCCACGTCGGAGTCTAGGGTAGGGGCATAGGCGCTCACTGCTGTCGCTGTCTGGTTGTTGGCCAACACCAAACGGATTGTCATGAGGCACTCGCTGATCCCCACAGGAAGTTCGGAGAGGTGGTTGACAAGCTGGTTTTTGATGGCAAGTCCAACTCCATGGTTTCTAGCCTCATCGGCTGGCTTTCCTTTCCAGAAGAAAGTGTAGCCACCTTTCCTCCTCCTTTAGCTGCCCTTCACCTGCCAGTCGGGTTTCGGAGAGAGCAGCTATATCAATCCGGCATCTCTGCAGTTCTCTGGCTATGATAGCGGTCCGTCTCTCAGGTCTGTCACTGGAGGTGCAGCTGTCAATTAAAGTGCGCACATTCCAGGCTCCAAAATTTAATTTCTTTTGTTTCTGACCGCAAATGAGGTGTTCCCTCTGGACGCGGTAATCCAGTCGGGAGATATGAGGCAGGCTATTTTTAGGGCACCTTTTCTAGCCCCTTCCCCATATGGGGTAAGCAGAGCGGGATCCTAAATAGGACTGCTTAGTCATGGGTGTAGCTGCCGAAGAGGTCTTCTGCCTCGTTCCAAGAGCCCAGCGACTGATTCTTACACCCATCGCCTAATGTGCCAGCTCATGACTAGGGGCTTCCAGACTACACAAACCTGCCCCCGTCGCCACTTGCTGGTCGCCATAGGACTTCATCCGGGGTGGTAGGGTGAATTCCCTTTGTGGAGGACGCCTGTGCGTGGCGTTGTTTAACGTGTGGAGGCTGGTGCACAGACAACAACCACACGGTCCTTGGCAGGTCTGGGTCAGAATCCAGTGGCATGGAGTCCAAGACGACTGGGGACCCATCACTGCTGCAGCCTTCATCCGCCTTCCCAGCCGTTGTGATGCTCCACTTAAGTCAGCCATCATCCTCCGCCTGTTCCGACGTTGAGGTCTTTTGACGCCTTTGCCTCTATAGGCTACCCCACAAGGCAAGTGGGACTATTTACCCATAGCTCGGGCTGTGGTTGGCGAGTGCCAGGGCATGTCCACTACTTGGTGGGCCTGCACACTACACCTCTGGGGCCCACTGCTGCTCCGAGATCCCCTACAGTTTAGCCGGGGTCCGCTAGGGCCCAGTTACCGTGTGTGGCCGCAAGGAGGCACTGTAGGAGTCTTGACGGTGGAGAGGCTATGTACCGACAGGAGGAGACTTACGCACTCGGCTCCTCTTTTCACCCTTGCACAAGGGTTAGTCGGTGGCAGTAGCTGTAAGCAGAGTATAGCAAGCAGAAGTAGCATGCAGCATGCAATCTCCACTAAACTACAGGCACTACTATCCAGTACTACTGCACTGTGACGCATCACACACGCCCTGTGTAGATAGACACACACACTACAATACACTCAATGTGCACTACACTACAATACACTCAATGTGCACTACACTACAATACACTCAATGTGCACTACACTACAATACACTCAATGTGCACTACACTACAATACATTCAATGTGCGCTACACTACAATACACTCAATGTGCACTACACTACACTCAATGTGCACTACACTACACTCAATGTGCACTACACTACATTCAATGTGCACTACACTACACTCAATGTGCATTACACTACAATACATTCAATGTGCGCTACAATACACTCAATCTGCGCTACACTATAATACACTCAATGTGCGCTACACTACAATACACTCAATGTGCATTACACTACAATGCACTCAATGTGCACTACACTACAATACACTCAATGTGCACTACACTACAATACACTCAATGTGCGCTACACTACAATGCACTCAATGTGCGCTACACTACAATACACTCAATGTGCGCTACACTACACTACACTCAATGTGCACTACACTACAATACACTCAAAGTGCGCTACACTACAATGCACTCAATGTGCGCTACACTACAATACACTCAATGTGCGCTACACTACACTCAATGTGCACTACACTACATTCAATGTGCACTACACTACACTCAATGTGCATTACACTACAATACATTCAATGTGCGCTAAATACACTCAATGTGCGCTACACTACAATACACTCAATGTGCGCTACACTACAATACACTCAATGTGCGCTACACTACAATGCACTCAATGAGCGCTACACTACAATACACTCAATGTGCACTACACTAAAAAACACTCAATGTGCACTACACTACAATACACTCAATACACTCAATGTGCACTACACTACAATACACTCAATGTGCGCTACACTACAATGCACTCAATGTGCGCTACACTACAATACACTCAATGTGCACTACACTACAATACACTCAATGTGCGCTACACTACAATGCACTCAATGTGCGCTACACTACAATGCACTCAATGTGCGCTACACTACAATGCACTCAATGTGCACTACACTACAATACACTCAATGTGTGCTACACTACACTACACTCAATGTGCACTACACTACACTCAATGTGCACTACACTACACTCAATGTGCACTACACTACAATACACTCAATGTGCGCTACACTACAATACACTCAATGTGCGCTACACTACACTCAATGTGCACTACACTACACTCAATGTGCACTACACTACAATGCACTCAATGTGCGCTACACTACAATGCACTCAATGTGCACTACACTACAATACACTCAATGTGCACTACACTACAATACACTCAATACACTCAATGTGCACTACACTACAATGCACTCAATGTGCGCTACACTACAATGCACTCAATGTGCGCTACACTACAATACACTCAATGTGCGCTACACTACAATGCACTCAATGTGCCCTACACTACAACGCACTCAATGTGCGCTACACTACAATGCACTCAATGTGCGCTACACTACAATACACTCAATGTGCGCTACACTACAATACACTCAATGTGCACTACACTACACTCAATGTGCACTACACTACACTCAATGTGCACTACACTACAATACACTCAATGTGCGCTACACTACAATACACTCAATGTGCGCTACACTACAATACACTCAATGGGTCTCATTCATGAAACATTCGTAAATATACGAGTAAATATGCGAGTGATTTGCGCGTAAAGAGACCTTCCCGAAAACTCTTCTCCTGATTCACAAATACTTCGTAAACGTCAGATGTGATCGTGAAATGTGTGTGTGTGTTAATGAATTCCAATCAGTCGTAAATGGGATGCGCGTGCACGTTCATTCTCAATTACCATAAATCCCCCCCATTAAATCCGACTGACAACTATATATGGGCATCATATTATGACATGAATGCGAATGAAAATTTTTTTTTCTCAGATGCAGAAATTGAAGTTTTATTATCAGAAGTTCATTCAAAACGCCACATTTTATTTTCAAGCGTACATAGTGGCGTATCGGGTCCTTAAAAAAAAGGAAAGCTTGGCAGCATATTACAGATGCAGTTAATGGAGTTTCATCTGTTAATCGAACATTCCCAGAAGTGAGAAGAAAATGGTTTGACATTAAGCTTGAGAGCAAAAAACTAATTAGTTCACTTCGGAAAAATAGTATTTAAACTGGAGAAGGACCACCATCGCAGATGCTATTACTGGCTACCATAATAAGAAAAACCGTATGTAATTACTATATATAATATTTTTTCAAAATGCTGTGCATATATGTACCCGATTAAGGTAAATTAAAATGCAGCCTTATTAATGAGCAAAACGTTCGGGTGTTAAGCGCACTATTTACGCGTGGCTGGGAGCAGGTGTAGATTTCTTGCGTACCAACTAACATTTGGAAAATACGAAAATTTTAATGAATCCGAAAATTTACGCCAGAACCACTTTACACACGATTTACACAAAAATGAGTTCTGCTCGTGTTTCATGAATGAGACCCACTGTGCGCTACACTACAATACACTCAATGTGCACTACACTACAATACACTCAATGTGCAATACACTCAATGTGCACTACACTACAATACACTCAATGTGCACTACACTACAATACACTCAATGTGCACTACACTACAATACACTCAATGTGCGCTACACTCAATGTCCGCTACACTACAATACACTCAATTTGCACTACACTACACTCAGTGTACACTACAATACACTCAATGTGCACTACACTCAATGTACACTACAATACACTCAATGTGCACTACACTACAATACACTCAATGTACACTACAATACACTCAATGTGAACTACACTACAATACACTCAATGTACACTACAATACACTCAATGTGAACTACAATACACTCAATGTGCACTACACTACAATACACTCAATGTGCGCTACACTACAATACACTCAATGTGCACTACACTACAATACACTCAATGTGCACTACACTACAATACACTCAATGTGCACAACACTACAATACACTCAATGTGCACTACACTACAATACACTCAATGTGCACTACACTACAATACACTCAATGTGCACTACACTACAATACACTCAATGTGCGCTACACTACAATACACTCAATGTGCGCCACACTCAATGTCCGCTACACTACAATACACTCAATTTGCACTACACTACACTCAGTGTACACTACAATACACTCAATGTGCACTACACTCAATGTACACTACAATACACTCAATGTGCACTACACTACAATACACTCAATGTACACTACAATACACTCAATGTGAACTACACTACAATACACTCAATGTACACTACAATACACTCAATGTGAACTACAATACACTCAATGTGCACTACACTACAATACACTCAATGTGCGCTACACTACAATACACTCAATGTGCACTACACTACAATACACTCAATGTGCACTACACTACAATACACTCAATGTGCACAACACTACAATACACTCAATGTGCACTACACTACAATACACTCAATGTGCACTACACTACAATACACTCAATGTGCACTACACTACAATACATCAATATGCGCTACACTACAATACACTCAATGTGCACTACACTACAATACACTCAATGTGCACTACACTACAATACACTCAATGTGCACTACACTGCAATACACTCAATGTGCACTACACTACAATACACTCAATGTGCGCTACACTACAATACACTCAATGTGCACTACACTCAATGTCCGCTACACTACAATACACTCAATTTGCACTACACTACACTCAATGTACACTACAATACACTCAATGTCCGCTACACTACAATACACTCAATTTGCACTACACTACACTAAATGTACACTACAATACACTCAATGTGCACTACACTCAATGTACACTACAATACACTCAATGTGCACTACACTACAATACACTCAATGTACACTACAATACACTCAATGTGAACTACACTACAATACACTCAATGTGCACTACACTACAATACACTCAATGTACACTACAATACACTCAATGTGAACTACACTACACTACACTCAATGTGCGCTACACTACAATACACCCAATCTGCACTACACTACACTCAATGTACACTACAATACACTCAATGTGCACTACACTCAATGTACACTACAATACACTCAATGTGCACTTCACTACAATACACTCAATGTACACTACAATACACTCAATGTGAACTACAATACACTCAATGTGCGCTACACTACAATACACCCAATCTGCACTACACTACACTCAATGTACACTACAATACACTCAATGTGCACTACACTCAATGTACACTACAATACACTCAATGTGCACTACACTACAATACACTCAATGTGAACTACAATACACTGAATGTGCACTACACTACAATACACTCAATGTGCGCTACACTACAATACACTCAATGTGCACTACACTACAATACACTCAATGTGCACTACACTACAATACACTCAATGTGCACTACACTACAATACACTCAATGTGAACTACAATACACTCAATGTGCACTACACTACAATACACTCAATGTGCACTACACTGGTTTGACATGCAGCATGAGGTTGAAATTACAGCATTTTTGCATAGACAGGCTGGAAAACTGGGTAGGGGTTTCTGGGATAGTCCTAAAATGGTTCAGGTCATACTTGGAAGGGAGAGGTTATTATGTGAGTATTGGAGTTCATAAGTCTGAGTGGACACCCATGACATGCGGAGTCCCTCAAGGCTCAATTCTTGCGCCACTCCTGTTCAACCTGTACATGCTCCCAATAAGCCAAATAATGAGAAATAACCTAATCTCTTACCACAGCTATGCAGACGACACACAGCTCTACTTATCCCTATCGCCTAACGATTACAGCCCCATTAACTCCCTTTGCCAATGCATTGATGAAATAAACAATTGGATGTGCCAAAACTTTCTTCAGTTAAACAAAGAAAAAACTGAAGTCATTGCATTTGGAAACAAAGATGAAGTTCTCAAGGTGAACGCATACCTTCAGTCTAGGGGTCAAACAACTAAAAATCAAGTCAGGAATCTTGGTGTGTCTCTAGAGTCAGACCTTAGTTTCAGTACTCATGTTAAAGCAATAATCAGCATACTATCATCTAAAAAATATTGCAAGAATTAGATGCTTTGTTTCCAGTCAAGACTTAGAGAGACTTGTTCATGCTTTCATCACCAGCAGGATGGATTATTGTAATGGACTTCTCACTGGCCTTCCCAAAAAGACCATAAAGACAGTTGCAGCTCATACAGAACACTGAGCAGAACCAGAACATATGAACACATCACACCAGTCCTCAGGTCTTTACACTGGCTGCCAGTTATAGAATTGATTTTTAAAGTATTATGACTGGTATATAAATCATTCAATGGCCTAGGACCTCAATACATTGCAGATATGCTCAGTGAATATAAACCCAACAGATCACTCAGATCATTAGGATCACATCGGCTAGAAATACCAAGGGTTCACTCTAAGCATGGCGAGTCTGCTTTTAGCTACTATGCCAGCCGCAGCTGGAACCAGCTTCCAGAAGAGATCAGATGTGCTCCTACAGTAGTATCATTCAAATCCAGACTCAAAACACATCTGTTTAGCTGTGCATTTACTGAATGAGCACTGTGCCACTGTTCGTCCGACTGTTTGCACTGTATTTTATTTTATGTTTTAATTATTCTGATTTCATTTGATTATTTCTGTATTTTATCTTTTATTCTAAACTGTTTTAATTATTTTGATTTCTTTTGATTATTTTAATTTCTTCTATGTAAAGCACTTTGAATTACCATTGTGTATGAAATGTGCTATATAAATAAACTTGCCTAGATTTTTACATAATTAAGAGCTTAAGTTGTCGATTGTAGCACAATGAATGAAACGTGAAAGTTTGAAGTAGTAAAGGCATTTTCTCCTGAAGCATTTTTCTTGTGAAACATACTCCAAAAATATTTGTTTATTTTGAAAAATTATTTGTAAAGTGTCGTGTATATAAAGGCAATATGCTACACATCTTTATAATACTGTTCTGAACTCATCCAGTGACTAGTTAGATTTGTATGTGAATTTAGCAATCCTTTTCTGTATATATTTGCTTCTGTAACTTCAAATTCAATATTTGCTCAAACGGTTGCTATTGATCCACATATTGATCATATTTATAATGATTTTTACTACTCGCCCCATTAGAGGCATGTATTATCAGAGCAATCAGAAGTTGCTAATATAATGCCCATGTAAACCTACAGGTGAAACTCGAAAAATTTGAATATCGTGCAAAACTTCATGTATTTCAGTAATTCAAATTAAAAGGTGAAACTAATATATTTAGTATATATAACTATACATATGCATGATTATACTTTTCAGAGGGCCGACATTTCTGTATTTAAAATCCTTTTTTTTTATTGATTTCATGTAATATTCGAATTTTCTGAGATTTTGAATTTGGGGTTTTCATAAGCTGTATGCCATAATCATCAAAATAATAACTTTTGCATGATATTCTAATTTTTCGAGTTTCACCTGTATGTACGTGTATGGTTCTCATGGG
This sequence comes from Siphateles boraxobius, assembly GCF_051911475.1. NCBI lineage: Eukaryota > Metazoa > Chordata > Actinopteri > Cypriniformes > Leuciscidae > Siphateles > Siphateles boraxobius. Next base: position 9,245,933 of record NW_027509215.1, read on the forward strand.
GCTTGTTATGCATTAGTTATGTAGACGTCTATGATTTCTGATCAATAATGTATGTGGAGCTGAGGGCATGTTATCTAGCTGCGCTTGAAGGAGAAATGAAGGTGAATTATGGCATAATCAGTCCAAGATCAGCCGTTCTGGTGTATGTGGGTCAATATACAGTGCATGATGACATAAAGAGCACAGCACCTAACTAACTAACACCATTACATAATAATGCATTACCATTTATGGGCAAATATGAGGTCATCCGTGTTGCCATGACAATGAGGGTAGTAAAAGACTGAGGGTGGTGAATAATTGATTATGTGAGTGTGCACATTATCTTATAAAACCGATTTGAACAAAATTGCTGTAGTTGTTATTTAATGATCATGAACTGCATATTACTTTTTTTCTGAAGAACCTTATTATGTTTTAGCTTTTACTGATAATTTTACACTACAAGCTTATTAAATAAACCTAAAACTTTTACTCAAGTCATATTGGAATTGGTGAAAGATTATTCATACACCATATTTAAAAGGCATTTTTAAACAATAATATCCTATATGGAGCATGTGCAAAGAATAGCACTTTTTTATTAGTGACACACTTTGTGATCATCAGTGTTGGGAAAAGATACTTTTAAAAATAATGCTTTTACAGTATTCATTACTCCGTAAAAAAGAGCATTACTTTTTATGGAAACTAATGTTACTTTTGTATTTATTTTCTCACCTGGGCTGGGCTTGCTTGTTTTTAATAGCATTAAAAAAAAGTTATATTTTCGGCAAATGTAAAGGCACTTTCGCACCAAAAGTGAAATCAATAAGCCTCTGGCTGAAGAAAAGGCAAATTCACATCTGTACAATACAAACCTTATTTGTATAATTGAGTTGTATCGTCGAAGCTCAGCTACAAAAACATTGGTTAATAAAGTAAGAGTAAATCCATAAAGTATATTTGTATCATTTAATATTGAATTTTTGCAGGTTTGCCGAGTTTGCATTTTGCTGTTTTCATCCATTTTGAGACAAACTGAATCTGTTTTTGTGCAAGTGAGTTGAGTAAATGCAAGCTCACATTTAGTCTAGAACCAGGGGAGACCAGGGACAGTTGCTCGCATTTGGCTCTGTTACCCGTTTGGATTAGACAAACCAATTGTTTATACAATAAACTTACATCTGTATCTCCTATTGAGCATGTGCAGTGTGAGTGTCATCACTCTAGCTTGTTTCTGGTTGGAATAAATTCAAGGGTGTAATCCATCAGCCAGAAACTGAAGCCTCGCGGGAGCCGCCATTGTAGCAGACCTTCACCTGCTGTTAGCATTCCATTGACTCCCATTCATTTTGGCGTCACTTTGACAACAAATAACTTTACAACCGAGGCGTCCAAAGACTTCATTGGCCCATTGTTTAATTTTAAAGAAACACGATAATGTATAAAAGGCTCCATTACTTTGTATCTTACGTTATGGCCCCCGTGTAGAAGCCGTTTTTGTAAAAATAGGCTAACGATTGCGTCATAACCACGCGACTCTGTCGCACAGTAGAGAAATTACCGTATAGACAGGAGGAGAAGCTCGCAGGCAATCTACATTTACATTTATTCATTTAGCGGACACTTTTATCCCAAGCGACTTACAATTGCTATGTATGTCAGAGGTCGCACGCCTCTGGAGCAACTCAGGGTTAAGTGTCTTGCTCAGGGACACATTGGTGTCTCACAGTGGATTCGAACCCGGGTCTCTCACACCAAAGGCATGTGTCTTCTCCACTGCACCATCACCACCCACAATCTTTTACTGTCTATGGAAAGATTACATGTCCCCATCCCCTGTTGCAACTGTCCCCGGTCTCCAACAATACCTCATTATTTCTTCCGCTACACTCTTTAATTAAACCGCACATCTCCTGACACTGCACTGACTGCTGGGTAATTACACACTGTAGCTTTTCTCAGAAAGGGAGTGTTGGATGCAGTTTGACTACCATCCGTTTCTTTCCGGGATGCACAAACACGTCAGATGTCACAGGATAAATGTTACTGATGAAACACACTGTTTAGAAACCACTATTGTTCATGGCTCGACACAGATGTGAATTCTGCATTGACCTTTAAAAAAGGGACCTTTTGAAATCATCTCTTTCATCTTTATAATGTCTCTGGGTTTATTTACAGGCCTCTTCCTGAAGATGGAGATTTAGATGGACTCACTGACAACACTTGTAAGTTCTCTAAGTGCATCTCAGTGCATCTGATGCAAGTGTTTTTCCCTGTGGAAATTATTTTGAAATGTTTACGAAAAAAACGCAAATGAAAAGCTGTACTTGAGAAAGATAATCCATTATTAGATGAGGAAGAGACCAGATCAAATTAAAAGATAAGTTCTTGGGCTGTTTTTATTTATTTATTATAAAATAGATACAAGAATTGCAATGTAAACCTTAAATAATCACACAAATTAGCCATAAACAAATCCTATACTGTTCATAAGAAATAGCACAAGAAATGATCAATATTCTCTCAAATAAAGCATTGTAAGTGTTTCTTATATACACTGCTGTTCAAAAGCTTTTGATCGATAAGATTTTTAATGTTTTTAAAAGAAGTCTTTTCTGCTCACCAAGGCTGCATTTATTTGATTAAAAATACCAAAAAAAAGTAATATTGTTAAATATTATTACTATTTAAAACAGCTGTTTTCTATTTCTAATTTCAGCATCATTACTCCAGTCTTCAGTGTCACATGATATCCTGAAATAAAAATGTAAAAAACTGTTTTCAACATTGATAATAATCAGAAATCATTTGATACTCAAGAAACATTTCTCATTATTATCAATGTTGAAAACAGTTTTTTACATTTCATGAATAGAAAGTTCAAAAGAAAAGCATTTATCTGAAATAGAAAGCTTTTTTAACATTAAACACTACCGTTCAAAAGTTTGGGGTCAGTAAGAATTTTTATTTTATTTTTTGGGGGAAAGAAATAAAATAAATCAGTACTTTTATTCATCAAGGATTAGAATTAGTTAAAGTATAAGGACATTTATAATGTTACAAAAGATTCCATTTCAAATCAATGCTGTTCTTTTAAACTTTCTTTTCATCAAAGAATCCTGAAATAAAAATGTAAAAAACTGTTTTCAACATTGATAATAATAATGAATGTTTTTTGAACATCAAATCCCCATATTAGAATAATTTCTGAAGGATCATGTGACACTGAAGACTGGAGTAATGATGCTGAAAATTCAACTTTGATCACAGGAGTAAATTACATTTTAAAATATATTAAAACAGAAAACAGTTATTATTGTCATAATATAAAAAAAGACTTTGTATTTTTAATCAAATAAATGCAGCCCTGGTGAGTAGAAGAGACTTCTTTTAAAAACATAAAAAATCGTACATATCCAAAACTTTTGAACGGCAGTGTATATTTGTGTATTTTTCTCTATAGCTCATCATGGCGCTCTGACGGTGGATCATGTGGATTCTGTCCGACAAAAGCGTCGCACGCTAATCGCTCCGGATATCAATCTGTCGCTGGACAAAAGCGAAGGTTCACTTCTTTCTGATGACTTTCTGGAAACACCAGACGACCTGGACATAAACGTGGACGACATGGACACGCCGGATGACGACTCGCTCGGCTCCGTCAACAACGGCACCGAGCTGGAATGGGAAGGTCAGTCCGTTTGACGAATCAAATGCAAATAATTATTCAGATGTTGCTCTTTTCATGTCGTTGGCAGAAGAAACACTTCTCATTATTATCAATGTTGAAAACAGTTATTCACATTATTATTTCAGGATTCTTTGATGAATAGAAAGTTCAAAAGAACAGCATTTATCTGAAATAGAAAGCTTAAAAAGTTTGGGGGCACTAAACAATTTTATTTAATTTTTTGGGGGACAGAAATAAAAGAAATCAATAATTGTATGCATTAAGGATCAATTCAATTGATCAAAAGTTACTGTAAGGACATTTATAATGTTACAAAAGATTCTATTTCAAATAAAAAAAATTGTTCTTTTGAACTTACTATTCATCAAAGAATCCTGAAATAAATGTGCACAACTGTTTTCAACATTGATAATAATAATGAATGTTTTTTGAGCATCAAATCATCATATTATACTGATTTCTGAAGGATCATGTGACACTGAAGTCTGGAGTAATGATGCTGAAAATTCAGCTTTGATCAAAGGAATATATTACATTTTAAAATATATGAATATATATTAATATATTAAAATATATCACTTATTTTAAATTGTCATATTTACAGGTGAAACTCGAAAAATTTGAATATCATGCACAACTTCATCTATTTCAGTAATTCAGATTAAAAGGTGAAACTAATATTTTTAGTAGATATAACTATATACATATGCATGATTATACTTTTCAGAGGGCTGACATTTCTGTATTTAAAATCCTCTTTTTTATTGATTTCATGTAATCTAATTTTTTGAGATTTTGAATTTGGGGTTTCCATAAGCTGTATGCCATAATCATTAAAATTATAACTTTTGCATGATATTCACATTTTTTGAGTTTCACCTGTATTTAATATATCTCTTGTTTTTTGTCAGATGACACTCCGGTGGCCAGCGCGAAGGGTCCTGGTTCTGGTGACGGGGACGGGACGGGGCGTCTGTGGAGGACGGTGATCATCGGCGATCAGGAGAACAGGATCGACATGCAGATGATCCGTCCGTACCTGCGCGTCGTCACACACGGAGGTCAGTCTTCGTGAAAATCACACTCATATAATTTATGAATCTCTTCCGTGAGAACTTAACATAAAATAAAAAAAAATCTTTCCTTTTCCTTTAAATCCTCCCTTATCTGTCTTATGCTACTCTGAGCAATGCCTGAACTTTGTATTTTGAGCACTTCTTGCGTTGTTTTTGCCTCAGTTGAGCACTTTAGTCCTCAGTTGTAAGTCGCTTTGGATAAAAGCGTCTACTAAATGACAATGTAAATGTCATATGAATATATAGGGTAAAACTACACTGTTTAAGATGATTAATAGTGGTGTTTAAGTCAAGTCAGGTCACCTTTATTTATATAGCGCTTTTTACAATACAGATCGTTTCAAAGCAACTTTACAGAGATAACAGGAAAATAATGCAACAAAGTGTGTTTCGACTGTACAGAAGATCTAGAAGATAAAAGTGTCACAGTACAGCTTAAGTAAGTTCAGTGTTGGTTCATTTTTGTTGTAAAAAAGTTATTAATTTAGTTCATTTGTAAAGCCGCTCTGGAGAAAACCATGATGTCATCGTCCAGCTCAGTTCAGTTCTCATATAATGGTGTCAATGCAGGCAGATCAATAATATTGTTGAATATTAAAAGGCCCCAACTAAGCAAACCAAAAGGCAAAGGCAACAGCCTTTAGTTCACCCAAAAATGAAAAGTCTGTCATTAATTACTCTTCCTCATGCCATTCTAAACCTGCAAGAGTTTCGTTCATCTTCAGAACACAAATGAAGATCTTTTTGATGAAATCTTTGTGATTTCTGTTCCTCCATTGACAGCTACGGAACTACCACTTTGATGCATTAAAAAGTTCATAAAGAGTTTGTAAAACTAATCCATATGAATTGAGTGGTTTAGTCCTAATATTCTGAAGAGACCCGATCGCTTTATATGATGAACAGATTTAATTAAGGCTTTTATACACACATAAAAAAAAAACAGAAGCTCAAACGTGATGCGTAACACGAGAATTAACCTCATTGGTTCTTGCTGAAGCTCAAAAGTGATGCGTAACACGAGAATGAACCTCATTGGCTCTTGCTAAAGCTCAAAAGTGATGCGTAACATGAGAATGAACCTCATTGGCTCTTGCTGAAGCTCAAATGTGATGCGTAACACGAGAATGAACCTCATTGGCTCTTGCTGAAGCTCAAATGTGATGCCTAACACGAGAATGAACCTCATTGGCTCTTGCTGAAGCTCAAATGTGATGCGTAACAAGAATGAACCTCATTGGCTCTTGCTGAAGCTCAAACGGTATGCGTAACACGAGAATGAACCTCATTGGCTCTTGCTGAAGCTCAAATGTGATGCGTAACAAGAATGAACCTCATTGGTTCTTGCTGAAGCTCAAACGTGATGAGTAACACGAGAATGAACCTCATTGGCTCTTGCTAAAGCTCAAAAGTGATGCGTAACACGAGAATGAACCTCATTGGCTCTTGCTGAAGCTCAAACGTGATGCGTAACATGAGAATGAACCTCATTGGCTCTTGCTGAAGCTCAAACGTGATGCGTAACACGAGAATGAACCTCATTGGCTCTTGCTGAAGCTCAAACGTGATGCGTAACACGAGAATGAACCTCATTGGTTCTTGCTGAAGCTCAAACGTGATGCGTAACACAAGAATGAACCTCATTGGCTCTTGCTGAAGCTCAAACGTGATGCGTAACACGAGAATGAACCTCATTGGCTCTTGCTGAAGCTCAAACGTGATGCGTAACACAAGAATGAACCTCATTGGCTCTTGCTGAAGCTCAAACGGTATGCGTAACACGAGAATGAACCTCATTGGCTCTTGCGTTTACTACGAACATGCTTGAGCTATGTGAATAAAAGTCTAAATTAAATCTGTTCATTGTATAAAGCAATCGTGTCTCTTCAGAATATTAGGACTAAACCACTCAATTCATATGGATTAGATTTACGAACTCTTTATGAATTTTTAATGCATCAAAGTGGTAGTTGCGTAGCTGTCAATGGAGGAACAGAAATCTCTCAGATTTCATCAAAAATATCTTCATTTGTGTTCTGAAGATGAACGATAGTCTTACGGGTTTGGAGCAACATGAGGAAGAGTAATTAATGACAGACTTTTCATTTTTGGGTGAACTAACCATGTAAGAAATTTGAACAACCCCAAAAAATTAAACCTTGTTTTGTAACTCGTCCCTCTCTTTACATACAAAAATATTATATTATCACAACAAGGACATTTTTATCTTAAAGGTATAGTAACATAAACAGGCTGTTTAATTGTAAGGAAAAATAGACATGAAACCTAGATTGGTTGGGGGGGGGGGGGGGGGGGGTCGATTTGTGGGATTATTTCTGGTTACAAATTGTAATTTAAAATGCAATTTTAAAAAAAAGTTATAAAGAACACAAGTTTTGTTGTGCTTATTTGTAGGGCTGCACAATTTCATCCAAAATGTATATCAATATTACTATAAAATAATAATAATATTAATAATTTTTATTTACTGAAAACTGCAGGGATGACTTGTTAAGAATGTTGTGAGCCAATAACTATAAATCATTAGAAAGGTCTGAAGCTTGAGATGAAATGTTTGACTTGTTTTATTATACTGACAGGTATTTTTTTGCAAGGCAATAGTTTTTTAACCTTGACTTTCATTACTCCAACACCACTCTTGTGTCCAACAGGTTATTACGGTGAAGGACTGAACGCTATCATCGTATTCGCTGCCTGTTATCTGCCCGACAGCGGCTGTGCCGACTACAATTACATCATGGAGAACCTCTTTCTGTAAGACACAAACGCGCTTCAGTCAGTCCAACTAATGTTTATAGCAAATAGAGTAGACTGTGCATTTAAAATCAAGTAAACACTGACTAACTGTTGGGTTTATGGAAATAATTTTTGTCGTAAACAGGGTTATGCATCATTCAGAATCAGAACTGGGATGCCTTTTCAAGTACTGAATTTGAATCAAGTTAGCAAAAAGGTGTAGAATCAAATTTGAATTAAATTAAGTACAATAAAAATATACTGTTAAATTCATGTGACTGCTGTACATACTGTTTAAAATTTACGTTTTATTTAAATTTTGTATTATTAGTGTCATTTCATATACTTTATAGTGAAAAATATTTCATACACACAACATATAGAATATTTTCAGAAACACACATTCGCTCTTGTGAGGACATATCATAAGCGTAATGGTTTTTATACTGTACAAACTCTATATTCTCTCCCCTTAGCCCTACCCATTACACACACACACACACACACACACACACACACTAACCCTACCCCCAAACCTACCCATCACACACACACACACACACACACTAACCCTACCCCCAAACCTACCCATCACACACACACACACACACACACACACACACACACACACACACACACACACACTAACCCTACCCCCAAACCTACCCATCACACACACACACACACACACACACACACACACACACACACACACACACACACTAACCCTACCCCCAAACCTACCCATCACACACACACACACACACACACACACACTAACCCTACCCCCAAACCTACCAATCACACACACACAGACACACACAAACCCTACCCATCACACACACGCACTAACCCTACCCCCAAACCTACCCATCACACACACACATACACACACACACACACACACACTCAATCAGACACACACACTCAATCACAAACTTACACACACACAAATACAAACACACACATACTGTATATATATACACATCTTCTACATAAATTCAAACTGTTCGAACGTTAATGCCCTAAAGTGGCATATTCAATTACTTCACTTTTAATTAATTTCCCCTAAAATTTAAAAATGGAGGCATTTTATAGGTTTGCACTTGGAATATGCATATTTTCTGGTGTTTTCTGATGATCTGTGCAGGTACGTGATCAGTAGTCTGGAGCTGCTGGTGGCTGAAGACTACATGATCATCTATCTGAACGGAGCCACGCCGCGCCGGAGGATGCCGGGCATCAGCTGGCTCAAGAGATGCTACCAGATGATCGAGAGACGGTACTCACACATCATAAACGCATGAATAACTATCGGCACGTTTCCATTACAGATTTGCAACACTTGTGCGATTTTTTTCTAAATGTCGACAAAAAACGAATGCGTAATGACTTTCCAAAAATCATGGCGACGGATGTTGGTAGGTTTATGTAACTTATATCCCAGCCACTGCACTGACCATTATTATTAATCGAAGAAGACGTATATGTGTGTGTTATCCAAGCATTAATGGTAAGGAAAGACCCTTATATTTGCAGCCGCTGATGTTTCTGGGAGTTTCTCCCTCTTTTCTGCTTCCAGGTCTTGATTGTGGCATTTCTTTGAGGTTTAGAATCCAGTATTCCTGTAATTCTTTTGTCTTTTATGAATTTAATAAAGAACCGTCTCGTGTTCTGTCCAAACACACCGCGTCATCTACGTCAGGTGACTCTAAATGCGCAAAAACTGTTTCCACTGCAGTTTTGCGAAATATTTATTTTTCAAATTGCCTGTAAAACCACCTCATGCAAGCGTGAAAACTTTTTTGCGATAAATGGGAGTTTTTGCGATGTTGACGTGTTTCCATTGGGCGTATATCCAATTCTCAATTTCAATTTGCGCAATATGAAGAATAATGGAAACACTGCTACTGATAAGCTGAGACAAAGCTGATGAAATATTGCTATTATGAACGGCCAGAAAAAATCAAAAGCTTTCTGCTTTCAGTTAAAACAGTTTCAGTTAAGTTAATTTCTAATGATCTTTGCAACGGAAGTGAGACCATCAAAACTAACTTTATCTGGACAATAACTTTATTCAAGAACTTCTGTAAAGCCAAAACAATCTCTGTGACTTTGATGTGCTATTATCACTGTAAAGCTGCTTTGAAACAATCTATATTGTTAAAAAATGAAGGTGATTTGACTTATGAATATATATTATTAGATATTATGAATAACCGAAGGTGAGGAAGGGAGTTCGTCTTTTAGTGTCATAATTTTCTGCTTCTTTATTCCTTAAACATCCAGGTTAAGAAAGAATCTCAAATGTCTGATCATTGCGCATCCCTCCTGGTTCATCCGTACAGTTCTGGCCATCTCACGACCCTTTATCAGGCAAGAACACATCAAATATCTAATATCATAATCAATATGTCTATGCATGTACACTACCAGTCAAAAGTTTTAATGTTTTTGAAAGAAGTCTCTTCATCAGGGCTGCATTTATTTGATTAAAAATACAACAACAAAAAACAGTAATATTGTTAAATATTATGACAATTTAAAATAACTGTTTTCTATTTTAATATATTTTAAAATATAATTTATTAAAAATTTAGTTTTCAGCATCATTACACCAGTCTTCAGTGTCACATGATCCTTCAGAAATCAGTATAATATGATGATTTGATGCTCAAGAAACATTCATTATTATTATCAATGTTGCGCACAATTTTAAATTAGGATTCTTTGATGAATAGAAAGTTCAAAAGAACAACATTTACTTGAAATATAAAGCTTTTGTAACATTATACACTACCATTCAAAACCTTGGGGTCAGTAAGAATTTTTATTTAATTTTTGGGGGGACAGAAATAAAATAAATCAATATTTTATTCATCAAGGATTAATTAAATTGATCAAAAGTTACAGGAAAGACATTTATAATGTTACAAAAGATTATGTTTCAAGTAAATGCTGTTCTTTTGAACTTTCAATTCATCACAGAATCCTGTAAAAAACGGTTCACAACTGTTTTCAACATTGATAATTATAATGATAATAATAATAAAAAGTTTTATTAGCAACAAATCATCATATTATACTGATTTCTGAAGGATCATGTGACACTGAAGACTGGAGTAATGATGCTGAAAATTCAGCTTTGATCAAGAATAAATTACATTTTAAAATATATTAAAATAGAAAAAAAATTCATAATATTTAATATTACTATTGTTTTTTTTTATTTTTTAATGCACCCTTGGTGAGCAGAAGAGACTTCTTTCAAAAACATTAAATGTTACCGATCCAAAACTTTTAACTGGTAGTGTATATCAGTGCTGTCCAATGGATTAATCACATCTAACATAAATCAGAATGTGTTTTTAATGAATTTGAACTTCTCTGCAGTGTGAAGTTCATGGATAAGATCCGTTATGTCCAGAGTCTGGAGGAACTGGCTCAGATTGTTCCCATGGAGCATGTGCAGATTCCCGAGTGTGTGTTGCAGTGAGTGAACGACACCAGCAGGAGGAAACATCTCCACATCTTTCTTTTACACTCACTTCATTTGTGCGTGCAAACTTAAACACACCAAGAAAGGGATGATAGATTTTAAATACTACACTACTTCACTACGTTGCATGTTTATTAACCTTGCAAATATGAAATATTAGTCAGAAAAATCTGCAAACAAAAACACACCAAGGGAGGATAGATTTTAGTATTATGCATAAATGAACATTTCAAATACTACACATTGCATGTTTATTAACCTTGCAAATATGAAATATTAGTCAGATTTTCTTTTTTTAATGGAGCAGATTATTGAACTTTTAGAAAAAAAACTGGGAAAAAAGCTTTCATGTGTTTATTATGTGATGCATCAGGCTTTTATGGTTCATATAGTATGATATAGCGAATATGGAAAGGAGGAAAAACAAGAGTATATGAGAATACTTTTATGAAATGAATATAAATATCAGTCGTCACTATATCTGTAATTTATATCTTGTGAATATTATACATACTGTAAAAATAGTACGAGTGCCTTGGCTGTTTGCAATTTCATAC
>NW_027509215.1:9267500-9420000 GCF_051911475.1 Siphateles boraxobius
GATAGGTTGTTTTAAGCATAAACTCACCCAAATCTAATACATTTTTCAGAAAGCAAGACTTTATACGTCAAGTAAGTAAATGTATCTTGAGTTTAGTATGTTTAAATATTTGTACTGGAAAACAACAAAAATACTTAGTAAAAATCATTTTGCAGTGCATTGCATGTTGTATTCAGCAAATAACATCCAGTTATAATCTCATTTTAAAGGGATAAAGGATCAAATGAAAACTTCTTTCTTCTGTTGAACACAAATGAAGATATTTTGAAGAATGTTGGTAATCAAACAGTTGATGGACCCCATTGACTTCCATAGTGTTTTTTTTTTCAACACAATCATCAACATTTTGATTAGCAACATTCTTCAAAATATCTTCATTTGTGTTCAACAGAAAATAGAAACGCATACAGGTTTGAGTAAATGATAACAGAGTTTTCATTTTTGGGTGAACAATCCCTTTAATGCAGTTTTGTCTAAAAATGTCTTAACTTTTGACAGTCGAGAAAATGATAAAAATTATGGTTGATATGATTTCCTTTTCATGCATCACTGTAAATTGAAGGTCAAGTCGAGTGCATTGCATTGTGGAATACAGTATTCACAGTATGCAATAAATTCTGTGCACAATATGCATAAACTGTAGAAATAGTAGTAGTATGATAGAACGATACTCTGAACACAGATGAAGTGTTTGGGATTAACGGTAATCTAGTGAGCCGTCTGAATTCACTGCAAGTTCTACATGTACATAGATTCTCATCCGGCTCAACATCTCGAGAGGCGGAGCTTGTTATTCCTCCCTTCATGATGCATTATGGGTACTTATGAGTTATACATCAGATACAGAGTTCATATAATAATAACACTTTACAATACGGCTCCATTTGTTAATATGAATCAACAATGAATGAACAATCCTTCTAAAGCATTTATTAATCAGTTAATTTCAACATCTGCTCATACATTATTAGAAATCAAAAGTTGTGTTACTTTATGCATTTGAGTTGACATGAACTAACAAATAAATACTATAATTGCACTTTTAATGTTCGTTAAACTAATGGGACCTTATTGGAAAGTGTTATCTAATGTTTTCTGCTCGACACACAGTGACTAATTTCACAACGGCAATAAAATAATTTTATTAAGCAAATTAATTTATTGACCAATCAGCATGCAGGACTGGAAATGTCCGTTTTCTAAGTGCTCATAATGCATTTTGACGGGATAATTTCATCCACATTATTGTATAATGTACATGATCAGACTGTTTAACAGTGTATGTGTGTAAACCATTTGTATAATATGATGTGCAATAAGTTGCTAACATTGATGATGATGTGACGACTAATAAAAGGTAAATATGACTATCAAGCCTTGTATTTTCCAGTTTCCGGTTGCAGGCCAGATATAGACGAGCAGGATTTGGTGTTTAATTCAATAATGCAACATTATTGTATCGGACATTCACTCTGTTCTGAAGTGTTCATGGGTCATGAATGAGGTGAGTGACTCATAATACATCTGATATCTGAATGGCAGAAACACAACAAATGCAACCTGAGCTCATACCATGCTGGAAAACTCCTAACTTTCACCTATAAACAAAGTCTTTCGGCTTGTCCTGTTCATCTCTATCCATGCTGACGTGTAGAAAGTACACAAAATTAGTAAAATAATGGGTATTTTGTCAAAGCATAAAACACTAAAGTGCCATTGTCACATGCCTGTCCTGTCTAGTGTTGCACATGGGTGTTTTGTTATTGTGGGCCATGTGCTCTTGTCCTTGTCTGATCCCTCCCCCTCGTTACCTGATTATTGTTTGAGTTCTTCCACCTGTCCCCTCTTGATTTGTTCCCTTCTTAAGTCTCCTCTTGTTTGCAGTCTTTGTCGGATCGTTGTCTAATGTTTTGTATACGTCTCCTGTTTTCCCGTGACCTCCGGTATGTTTGATTTTGAAGTTGTTGTTTTGTTTTACATTATGTTTTTCCCCCTTGTGGGTTTTTGTTTTACTTTATGTTTCTTTTATTAAATAAATCACTATTCTTTTGCAATTGAGTCCTCACCTAGTTTTCTTTAGTTGTCACGTGACATAACGATCCGACCAAATGAGGACTCAGCGGAGAAGAGGGGCCATGCCAGGGACTGTTCACGCTCCGTTTGCCCAGCGAGAGACTGTTCACGTCACGTCTGCCCAGCGAGAGACTGTTCACGTCACGTCTGCCCAGCGAGAGACTGTTCACGTCACGTCTGCCCAGCGAGAGACTGTTCACGTCACGTCTGCCCAGCGAGAGATTGTTCACGTCACGTCTGCCCAGCGAGAGACTGTTCACGTCACGTCTGCCCAGCGAGAGACTGTTCACGTCACGTCTGCCCAGCGAGAGACTGTTCACGTCACGTCTGCCCAGCGAGAGACTGTTCACGTCACGTCTGCCCAGCGAGAGACTGTTCACGTCACGTCTGCCCAGCGAGAGACTGTTCACGTCACGTCTGCCCAGCGAGAGACTGTTCACGTCACGTCTGCCCAGTCAGAGACTGAGCACGTCCAGTCTGCCCAGTCAGAGACTGAGCACGTCCAGTCTGCCCAGTCAGAGACTGAACACGTCCAGTCTGCCCAGTCAGAGACTGAGCACGTCCAGTCTGCCCAGTCAGAGACTGAGCACGTCCAGTCTGCCCAGTCAGAGACTGAGCACGTCCAGTCTGCCCAGTCAGAGACTGAGCACGTCCAGTCTGCCCAGTCAGAGACTGAGCACGTCCAGTCTGCCCAGTCAGAGACTGAGCACGTCCAGTCTGCCCAGTCAGAGACTGAGCACGTCCAGTCTGCCCAGTCAGAGACTGAGCACGTCCAGTCTGCCCAGTCAGAGACTGAGCACGTCCAGTCTGCCCAGTCAGAGACTGAGCACGTCCAGTCTGCCCAGTCAGAGACTGAGCACGTCCAGTCTGCCCAGTCAGAGACTGAGCACGTCCAGTCTGCCCAGTCAGAGACCGATCCGGAAATGCCCATTTGTGTGGCCGCCAAGGCACTTACGGACTATCTGGAGCGTCTGGCTCGGATCCTGGACATGCCCGTGTCTGCTGTTCCAGAGCCGGAGCCAGTGTCTCCTGTTCCAGAGCCGGAGCCAGTATCTGCTGTTCCAGAGCCGGAGGCAGAGCCAGTGCCTGTTCCAGAGCCGGAGGCAGAGCCAGTGCCTGTTCCAGAGCCGGAGGCAGAGCCAGTGCCTGTTCCGGAGCCGGAGGCAGAGCCAATGCCTGTTCCGGAGCCAGAGGCAGAACCAATGCCTGTTCCGGAGCCGGAGACAGAGCCAGTGCCCGTTCCAGAGCCGGAGGCAGAGCCAATGCCTGTTCCGGAGCCGGAGGCAGAGTCAATGCCTGTTCTGGAGCCGGAGACAGAGCCAGTGCCCGTTCCAGAGCCGGCGGTGGAGCCAGTGTCTGCTGTTCCAGAGCCGGAGCCAGTGTCTGCTGTTCCAGAGCCGGAGACAGAGCCAGTGCTTGTTCCAGAGCCAAGGCCTGTTCCAGAGCTGGAGCCAATGTCTGTTCCAGAGCCAGCGCCTGTTCCAGCGCCAGAGCCAGTGTTTGTTTCTGTGTTTGTGTTTGTTCTTGTGACTGTTACAGTTCTTGTGTCTGTTCCTGAGCAGGTGTCTGTTGTTCCTGAGCCGGAGGCAGAGCCAAGGCCTGTTCCAGAGCTGGAGCGAATGTCTATTCCAGAGCCAGTGTCTGCTGTACCTGAGCCGGTGTCTGCTGTACCTGAGCCGGTGTCTGCTGTACCTGAGCCGGTGTCTGCTGTACCTGAGCCGGTGTCTGCTGTACCTGAGCCGGTGTCTGCTGTTCCTGAGCCGGTGTCTGCTGTTCCTGAGCCGGTGTCTGCTGTTCCTGAGCCGGTATCTGCTGTTCCTGAGCCCGAGCCACCGTGGTGGCCACCCGAGGGGTCTTCGCCGCCCTGGCCGCCCGATGGGGGGTCTTCACCGCCCTGGCCGCCCGATGGGGGGTCTTCACCGCCCTGGCCGCCCGATGGGGGGTCTTCACCGCCCTGGCCGCCCGATGGGGGGTCTTCACCGCCCTGGCCGCCCGATGGGGGGTCTTCACCGCCCTGGGCGCCCGAAGGGGGGTCTTCACCGCCCTGGCCGCCCGATGGGGGGTCTTCACCGCCCTGGCCGCCCGATGGGGGGTCTTCACCGCCCTGGCCGCCCGATGGGGGGTCTTCACCGCCCTGGCCGCCCGATGGGTCGTCTGCTTCGCCCTGGCCGCCCGATGGGTCGTCTGCTTCGCCCTGGCCGCCCGATGGGTCGTCTGCTTCGCCCTGGCCGCCCGATGGGTCGTCTGCTTCGCCCTGGCCGCCCGATGGGTCGTCTGCTTCGCCCTGGCCGCCCGAAGGACTGTCTGCTTCGCCCTGGCCGCCCGAAGGACTGTCTGCTTCGCCCTGGCCGCCCGATGGGTCGTCTGCTTCGCCCTGGCCGCCCGATGGACTGTCTGCTTCGCCCTGGCCGCCCGATGGACTGTCTGCTTCGCCCTGGCCGCCCGATGGACTGTCTGCTTCGCCCTGGCCGCCCGATGGACTGTGTGCTTCGCCCGGGCCGCCCGATGGACTGTGTGCTTCGCCCTGGCCGCCCGATGGACTGTGTGCTTCGCCCTGGCCGCCCGATGGACTGTGTGCTTCGCCCTGGCCGCCCGATGGACTGTGTGCTTCGCCCTGGCCTCCCAGGACTAAGCGTTCTGTCCCTCCCGTCCGGCCCTGGTCTGTCCCTCCCGTCCCGCCCTGGTCTGTCCCTCCCGTCCCGCCCTGGTCTGTCCCTCCCGTCCCGCCCTGGTCTCTCCCTCCCGTCCCGCCCTGGTCTCTCCCTCCCGTCCCGCCCTGGTCTCTCCCTCCCGTCCCGCCCTGGTCTCTCCCTCCCGTCCCGCCCTGGTCTGTCCCTCCCGTCCCGCCCGTCCCGCCCTGGTGTTTCCCTCCCGTCCCGCCCTGCCCTGGTCTTATGGAGCGTCTGGTAGCCGCTCCGTAGGGAGGGGGTAATGTCACATGCCTGTCCTGTCTTGTGTTGCACATGGGTGTTTTGTTATTGTGGGCCATGTGCTCTTGTCCTTGTCTGATCCCTCCCCCTCGTTACCTGATTATTGTTTGAGTTCTTCCACCTGTCCCCTCTTGATTTGTTCCCTTCTTAAGTCTCCTCTTGTTTGCAGTCTTTGTCGGATCGTTGTCTAATGTTTTGTATACGTCTCCTGTTTTCCCGTGACCTCCGGTATGTTTGATTTTGAAGTTGTTGTTTTGTTTTACATTATGTTTTTCCCCCTTGTGGGTTTTTGTTTTACTTTATGTTTCTTTTATTAAATAAATCACTATTCTTTTGCAATTGAGTCCTCACCTAGTTTTCTTTAGTTGTCACGTGACAGCCATAGTTAATGCAATCTAATAATGAGCAATACATTTGTTACAGTACTTATTAATCTCTGCTAATGTTAGTAAATAAAAATACAGCTGTTCATTGTTAGCTCAAGGTAACACTTTATTTTAATGTGACGTAGTTACACGTTACTATATATACTTACTATAGTAATAACAGTAAATTATGCATAATTACAAGTAACTAAACCTAGCCCTAACTCTATAGTAAGTGCATGTAGTTAATAAATACAATTTTCAGTACTTTTTTGAGTAAGTACAATGTAACTAAGTTATCTTAAGATAAAGTGTTACCAGGTCCATTAAAAAATATGAACAGATTTTTATTTTAATATCA
Organism: Siphateles boraxobius; assembly: GCF_051911475.1. Lineage (NCBI taxonomy): Eukaryota > Metazoa > Chordata > Actinopteri > Cypriniformes > Leuciscidae > Siphateles > Siphateles boraxobius. Next base: position 9,273,230 of record NW_027509215.1, read on the forward strand.
GTGAATGATGAAATCAACATGAACTAAGATTAATAAATGCTTTTAAATATTTTTAATTTAGAAGTGTAACCCAAGTTTCCATATTTAATTGTAGAAAACTATATAAAAACAAGTAAATATTTATTTCTTAGCTTTCAAAATAGATTAATTTATATACCTGTACTTTGAAGGTCTTATTAAATAACAGTAAAAAGCATGATTTTTGCATTGGAAATATAATTAAAGTTTATTATTTATTTATTTTCACCAGTACTTAAAAATATTACTGAAGTATGGCATTAAAATGTATACCTACTCAAGATCTTTATACCGCTGAACGTGGGATTATTATCAGTACACATCGTACACTTTTACATGTTTGTTTACTGACATAAAAGTATACGTGTGTGACTCATGTCTTTTATTGAATCTTTTATTGATATTGCTCAGGAGTGTCGGTATATTACTCCTCAATGTCAGATGAAACATGATTATAAATGACTGGAAGATAAAAGATTGTACAGTATGTTAAAATATTAACAATGACTGCATGTTGCAATAGTCATAAAAGGAAGTGAAATGTTAGTATCATCATATACACTTGGACATTTATTAGTTTTATTAAGATCAAAACAATGAATAATGACAGTTTTGGATATTTCAAACCAAATGTCTTCCTTTTTGTATATGCAGAGGATATGTGTGATGCTGCATTATACTTGGCTGAAAGATGATGTCTTAATATTATGCATTTTGATGCTGTTTAGGTCAGGTTTGCAACAGAGCTCTTGCTATTGGGTATTTGCTATTAAACTGATGGTCTGGTATTCATGTGTGTTGCGTCAGAAGCATTTGTACCGTGATGAATGGTCACACATCATGCCAAATATAGCGTTACTGAGAGCTTTCACCTCACGCCGGGAGAAAAGTTCCCTCACGCTGAGCCAAGAAGACACGTCCAGTGATTGGAAACATTTAATCAGGATGGTCAAGTATCATCAGAGGAAATGTGCTCTAATACCACGCGCCTCTCTTGTCTTTATTTAACATTTGGCTCTGTGATCTGATCTCACTTCCATTCGTCTGGACCATAATGATTAACAAGCATAACTGAATGCACACTAGCAAACATACATCAATCATAAGAAGCTCTAACATGAGTTCTTACAGTCAACAGTCTCTCGGCCAATTCAAACATCAGGATTAAACTTTTCTTGATGTTGAAATTGAATGATCATCACATGTGGGATTCTGGCCAGACTGGAGTTCACCGAGTAAAATTAGCTGAAATATAGGACAGAAATAATGTGAGACGATGAGCATAAAGACAAAATACATATTGAAGACAAGCATACGAGAACATTTATTATGTTCTTAGAACACTGCTCTTAGAGTTTGAGGACAAATTCAAAGAACATCTTTATTTTAAATAATGACATCACCATAAATAGTAACCTATTAAAATGATAATAATAATAGTTGTGTGAGCTCGGGTTACAAAAATGATCACTCTTCAGTGCAATTGTGTATAATGTGTTCTTTATTTTAGTGGTAGTCTGTTTAATAATAGCAATTTGACTGCATTGATTATGGGATTTAATAATCATTACGTTAATAGTATGCATTCATTTTTTTTACCCAAAATCCACCATTCCTAAGACTATTGATGGAAACCCAGCTGTTTTTGTCAGTTTTCCACTGCTGTGCCATAGTTACTATATATTTAATAGGCTATCATAGTAAAAACTATAATATAATATATATTATATACACATATAAAACTACGGTTATAACGTACAAATGGTAATCAATCCGCCAAAAAAACGTTTACTACACTTTTACTATAATAAAACAATCGTTAACTTGTGAACTAACAAGTTAAATCAATGTAAACACTGTTTTTATTATTACATTGTGACTAAAAATCCTCCATTGTTACCACAAGAACTTGGGTTAATGTCAACCTGTGAAGTAACAGGTGAAATTACGTAAACCGATGATAAATCGCTAGTCTTTATTATTAGCCTATATTAGAATTGTCAGTAAATGGTTCGTTGCGTGAATAAAGTGTTTATTTCTTTACCTGCGTTTATTCGCGTCACTGATCTCGATAGTGTTGGTCATGTGTTAAACACAAACTTTGCTAGTTGGCATAATTTCGTGGTATATTTCCACTCTTTAATTGGCCCTCGTGGGCGAGCAGCGCGCGACCTGCTCACAGACGAAGAACAACAGGTGCCCAATGGAACGGTGCCAGTATGCAGATTAGTAATACGACTCAATCGCTGATTGGTTCTCAGAGAGCGGCCTGATTGGCCAGCTACCCACGTCTCCGTGACGCAGAGCCCAGCCGCCTATATATTGAGGGCGAAAGCCTAGTCCATCAATGAAATAGTAAAGAGAGGGAGATTCTGGGAGAAAGAAAAGAAGACAGATTGAAAGCATTCCCGACCGAATTAAGGAAGCAATTCCTTTGCTAGTGTCCTATTGCGAAGACCAAGATCAACAAAGATCAGAATGAAGTTTATTATTGGAATAGGGGGGTGAGTATAATCCACATGAGCGTTATATTGAATATCTATTGTATGATCTCATCGTTTAATAATGTGTCTATTACAGTGTGACCAATGGAGGCAAGACAACTTTGACGGGAAGACTCATAAAGAACTTACCAAACTGTTGTGTAGTGCATCAAGATGATTTTTTCAAGGTATGGAGAGTTTCCATGACACTTTGTTAAATAGCACTTGTAACATAATGTGGCACCTAGAAATATTTGGACATTTATGTAATACATTTAAGAGTGCATGCATTTTATTGCATTGTAGATATCACCATATCAGCTAATTCAATTTATTTCATGCATTTTAATTTTGATGTAAGTGTCCAAATACTTCATATTTATTGTGTAGCATATAGACCAAGGAACGGAAAACATAAAGTCATGTAGGACTTAATCATATATTGTATTTATGGATCCATGTGGTTCATGAACCCTATGCTGGTGTTCTCCTGGACAGCCAACCTCAAAGATAACAAATGAATGCCATTTGAGATGCCTAACATGCTGTATAGAGTCTAGCTGGCATTCATTTGCAGCTTTAAACCCCACTAATATGATTCTCTTGCTCATGCATTTATCATTCTAATGCATGTAAGAGGATCTGGCAATCCTTCATCACACTAGCGCCCATATCGATATCTTTTATAACACCTCTTAAGTGCATCACACACACATTCCTAACTGTCATTGGAGGCTCTTCTACATTAGAATCGCATTGCAACATGTTTATAAAGATAATTCAACCAAAATTGCAAACCAAATTAAGTTAATTCTTCCCCCTCACGCAATTCAAATTGAACTTGATTTTAGAAGAGTGCTTGGCGTCACATGTCCAGGTGGGACCAGCACTGCCTGAGCCATCTACACCTTTTTGTTTTATTGGTCACTGTTATTGCAGCCCCAAGATCAAATAGAGTTCGGGGAGGACGGCTTTAGACAATGGGATGGTAAGAGTGGCTTTCGCTGTGGGAAGAGAAACAGTAATGTATTCCCACCTTTCCATAAACATTCTGATGTTTGCTTTTCTGTAACATTAACCTAAAACCAAGCAAAACTATTTTTCATACATTGCACGTAGAAAGTTTGGACACACCTGAAAACGTAGTTTTGTTGGCAAATATAAACTGTGTCTGAGTTTAAAAACAAAAATTGTAGCAGATGCACTCTTAAAAATGAAGGTTCCAAAAGATTCCGTAAAGAACCTTTCAGTGAAAAGTTCTTAACAGAACCATTTTGTTACTTTGAGTGAAGAACATTTTTCCACTATAAAGAACCTTTTGTGCATTGAGAAGGTTACATGGATGCTAAATTTTATTTATGGAACAATTAATGCTAGTAAAGAGCCTTTATTTTTAAGAGTGCAGTGAAGGAAAAAATGATGCATGTTCATCCTGTAAGAGCCAGATTTACTAGACAGGGCAAATTAGCATGAGAGCAAATCCCATAAAAGTGCCAATGAGAGAGGAAAGTCAATCATGTGATCTCCTGACGACATGCAAATTAAAGAACACGGATGCAGCCGGATCATTTCCTCAATGACCAGCACAATCTACCAAGAGCAGCACAGATGAGCGTGTGGATTAAGGCGTTGAATTAATGGCGCAAATACCAGTAAATTGACTGGAGCAAACCTTAGTAAATCACCTTGCATGATCATTTAAATTAAATTTTGCGTCTGAAAGGGAAACTCTTACAAATTCATATGCAATAAGGTCAGCCGCAAAAAAAAAAAAAAAATTCAGCACATGTCTTTGGTATATCATGAAAGTATCTGTTAGTAAATCTGGCGCTAAGTGTTTGAAAGCATCCCAGGATGAACCTCACGAATGTCCAAAATAATCAGAACTGGAATAGACAAAGTAGAAGCTTGAGTCTCTTTTTAAGTGTGTCCAAACCTTAGACTGCTAGTGTAACTTTGATTCACAGTGATATTAATTATTAACATCCCTAAAAAAGGAGAAAGGACAAAAATGTAAAAGAGAATTTTTTTTTTAATGCATTGCTGTAATGTTTCCAATATCCTAGCGTGTGAGACCCGTCTTGTGTTTTCTGTCTCCTTGTGCAGTGATGACGGCGTTGGACATGGATGCGATGGTGAACACGGTTACAGGATGGATGGAGAACCCGGTGAAGTTCGCTCGCTCTCATGGCGTGAGCGTTTCCGCCACCAACGACTCGGACCCGGAGCGCGAGATCCACATACTCATCGTAGAGGGATTTCTTCTCTATAACTACAAGTGTGTTTCTTACTGGAGCCTTGTTGGCTTGATTAACATAAAGAAGTGACTGTAAGGTTGATGGACTCCTCTTGTTTTCACCTCCAGGCCTTTGCTCGACGTCTACAACAAGAGCTACTACGTCACCATTCCATACGAGGAGTGCAAAAGGAGAAGAAGGTGAGTTATTTTTTAATTTTTGCAGATTTATTTATTTATTTTTTCTTCTAACAAATCCTCTTCTTTCAGTACAAGAAGTTACACCGTTCCTGACCCTCCTGGTCTGTTTGATGGCCACGTGTGGCCCATGTACTTGAAACACCGGATAGAGATGGAAAACAACAGCCTAGATATCCGTAAGTCTTACTGGATACACACTGCTTTTCTTACTTCGTATTTTTGTCTTTGTTTCCAGTACAAGGATCTAAAAAAAATCTTAAATCAAGAAGCATTTACTAGAGAATGAAATTATATCTTGTTTTCTGGGGGGAAAAAATCTAACTTAAGTGAGTTTTTGCGTCAAACAAGAAAAATAATCTTAATTCAAGTGGAAAATAAGAATATTTTTCTTAACGCATTGGCAGATAATTTTGCTTTTTTTTCGGCAAAAACTTTTTCTTTTCAGGAAAGATGTCATTGTATTCTCTAGTAAATGCTAAGAATCTTTAGATATTTGGAGTGGAAAAGACAAACCCATGTAATCTGTAACTCGCATGTATGTTTTGTATCTGCAGAATATCTGGATGGAATGAAATCTAAAGAGGAACTCTATAACCAAGTTTATGAAGACATCCAGAACTCACTGCTGAATGCCTTATAGGTAAGAATCTCCATCCTTTTGTTTACATACCTCAATATAAAGATGTTTTTCTCATCCGTCATGTCTTCCTTCTCTTTGCAGCATCTCCAGAATGAAGATGTGTGTGTGTGTATAGAACTGTAAATAGCATCGTACGTAGATATGGCTTCTGCCACTAGATGACTTTTGTAAATAACATAATGAAGTACTAACTTATTTTAAAACCGATGGCAAGAGCCTGTTATTTTATATATTGCTGTATCGATGAAACTTTTGTTTTATTAAAAACATGCATTGCTCTCTAGGCTGTCCAGAGATGAATGGTGTATGAATGTGTTTTCATTTTTCTGTAACTGAATTTTTCTGTAAACTATCTTGAAAATCTTTAGCTACAATGTCCTGACTGCAAAATTAAAATTTATTGCAACCATTAAATACAAAATGTTGAAATAAGAAATGCAATGAATACACAATACATTTTATGATTTATTCATTTCATTTTCTTCAGTATATTAGATTTTAAGGTTTATTTCATGTAATATTGTGTCATTTTACATCAAATAAATGCATTACACGTTATTTGTGCATACATGTTTTATTTATTGTTTGCAAAAATTTGATATATTATAATTGCGTTTTATCCAAATTTCATTTTAATGTTTCATTAGCTTCTTTGTTTATGATAATATGCAGTGTTGGGTGTAATGCATGACTAATTACTGTAATTGAATTACGTTTACTTCTGATGTAATTGCATTAAATACTGTATAGACTAGAACAATTCTAAAACAGTGGATTTAACATCAAAATTTTAAGTTTACTGTTAAAATGTTTTTCTCCCATTAAATAATTTAGTCAGTTCAATAATTTTTGCATTTTTATATTTTTTGAATAAATTCAAAGGGCATTTTCATGTCTACCCTTGTATTGTTAAACTGGATGAGGTTGAAATCGAATTTAGAAGTAATTAGGAATGCAATACTTTTTAGAGTAATTAGTACAGTAATCTAATTACTCTGTTGAAGATGTATTTAGTAGCTAGTAAGTAATTACTTTTATAAGAGTAACTTACCCAACACGGCTAATATGTCGGTGTATTTTGATTTTTTTTTATTTGATAATTAAATATGCTTATTTAATTGGCTCAGTGTCTATTACATCAAAAACTGCTCAGGTAAATTATTTTACACAGTTTTCTGGCAATCTTGGCCTGGTTTTATGTTTATTCAAACATTTGTTAAAAGTCAATGCCAAAGCAAACACATATAACCGACACTCAAACACAAGGTAATTTCAGTCATGTCTAGTTTTCCAAAATGCTAATTTTATTGAAGTACTTTCAGTGCACATAAACCATCATGAACATTCCCTTTCTTGTTTTATGAGCATTTATATCACTGATATGTGATCATACATTAAACAATAAATACTAAAGCAGGAAGTCAACAAACAAGAATTCCCACTGATGACTGCGTTGATGAATGTTTATATGTGAATAAAAGCCTAAATTCAATTTTTTCATATACAGGGATCGAGTCTCTTCAGAAATTTGGACTAAATCACTCAATTCATATGGATAAGTTTTACGATCTCTTTATGAACTTTTTTAAGCGTCAAAGTGGTAGTTGCGTAGCTGTCAATGGAGGGACAGAAAACTCTCAGATTTCCTCAAACAGATCATAATTTGTGTTCTGAAGATGAACGAAAGCCTAACGGGTTTGAAACGCCATGAGGGTGAGAAATTAATGACTGAATTTTCATTTTTGGGTGAACTGTCCCTTTAAGATTTTTGTTTTCTCAATGGGACACAATGATTGTGGTGCGTCATTTTCAAACGTTTCTCTACTCCAATAAAATGTGCAACATTTTACTTTTTACAAACAAATATATGTAACATCTAATCAATTAAACTTACAGTGGAAAGTTTTCCTAGACATGACGCAAAATCAAGGCACGTGAGTTCCTGGACGTGAAGAATTATGGGATACCCTTAACGTTGTCTCATCAGAGATGTTGTGGATTTAGTGTGCGTTAAAGGGATGGTTCGGAGTAATTTCAACCTAGGGTCCTTTGCACCATGACCCCTTGGTCAAACATTATTAAAGTTAGAGCTTATTTAGAGATATCAGCCGAATGGCTTAGTGCAAGCGCTAACGGATCCAAGGAATGTATCGCGTAAATTACCCCACTAATGATGCCCGGAATGGTACCAAACTTCTACAGTAGTACAAATAGGCTCTGTAGTTATAAAACGAGGTATTGGAAAGTTTGTAAGTACACCAGGAGTTTATTTAAATAACACTTGCCTGATGGCTCATGCTAGCGCTAACCCGGACGTCGAGGTAACTTCCGTGATTTAGGAAAAGCCCGTAAAAGTCCTTTGCGAAACTTACAAGTGTAAAGCTAGTGAATTTAACACTCCATAGAAATTTATTGATAACTGGATGATATTCGAAATACTTTTTAAGTGTTGATTTGAAAATACAAGAATTTATAAAACTTTCGAAAATTCTACATCGCTTTCTGACAGGACTTTTACGGACTTTTTTTCCAAATTATGGTGTGTGCTTTGACATTATTCAGACCTGGGACTGTCCTGCCCACTTACTTGTGTAAGTGTAATTTTTTAGCAATCACAAAGTAAGTATTTATTTAAGATAAGTACCTACTCAAGAGAGTATAGGTATGTTATTTTGGATCTAGATAAAGCCTGCGCGCTGTCCAGTCGTGAATTTGGAAATGTCAGCAAAAAAAGTTAATTGCTAATGGTAATAATTTTATATTGCAATATTAAGGTTCTATATGAAAGCGCTTATAGACAACACATTTACAAATTATTCACAAAATGAATGACTCCTTTTTCATGGCTTGATTTTTTAAATATAGATCCATGCATAGGCGACAAATAGTAGAAAAATATTTTGCTAAGGTCACACATTAGCCAAGGTTTGTCTCATTTAAACATTAAACAATATGATTATTGCAAAAAATATATTTATATATATTTTCTTACTTTTGAGTCTTGTTTTCTGAACAATTTATCAGAATTAAAAGAGAAAAAAATCAGAAAAATAAACATAATTCAACGGGAAAACGATTATTGTTCTGACCCCATTGACAGATATTTTTCTTGTTTTAAGCATAAACTCACTTAATTTTAATAAACCAGAGAAGACTTATCTAATGTCATTTATTTTGCTTCTCAAGTAAATGTATCTAGTCATATTTACTGGAAAACAAGACAAAAATAAGTTATTCATTTTTTGGTTACACTTTATTTTAAGCTGTCAGTGTTACAGTGTAATTATATATTTATGTACTGAGTAATAATAATTAACAACAGGTACTTTGGGTTAGAGTAGGATTAGGGTTTGGTTGAGAGTTAGTTGCATGTAATTATGCATAATTTACTGTTATTATTATAGTAAGTACATGTAACATATGTAAAAAAGGACACTGTAAAATTATTTTTTTACAGTGTAAAATTCATTTGTAGAAATGGACAGAAATTAGTCAATAATTCCCATAAGTTACTGCATCAGATCATTTGCTCTTGGGCACATTGGATGAGAAATGTTTGACTTTTAAATGCAAATGTGTTGTCTTAGCAAATCTGAGACAACGTTGAGATCTTTTCTGAAGATAACTGAGAGTCTTTTTCTCATGCAAACGTCTGGCAAGAGTCTCTGTTTGCAGCGTTGCACGAGCTCGCGGTTGCATGTGTGGCTGCATGCCTTCAGTGTCAGGAGAGAAGGACAACTGTGAGATGGAAATAGAAATGCATGCTCTGTTCTTGAACCGGTTCGGCCCCTCGACCCCGTGAACACCGGCCCCACGAGGTGAGAACGACTCCAACGTCACGGTTTGTCACGAAGACCTCAAACAGTAGCACAGATGCAGATCAAATTCAGGCCTGTTTTAGTTTAAATGCGAAGAAGTCGAGACTTCATATTCATTTGCTTTTCTCTCAAAATACTCCTTGAGGCCAATGAATCATAAAACTGAATACAAAGTTTATTCAGACACCTTCAACATTCCTCACATTATCACAGTTTATTCGCTACAGTTTAGAAAATGGTGATAGAAATCAGTTGATATTTCACTGGATTTGTCCATCCTTCTGTTAGACTATCACACATGAATTATGTTGAATATCTGTCAGCTGTTAAATTTAAATACACAATTAGATAATACCAGTTTAGCTTAACCAATCACCAAGCAATGCTTCATTGTGTTAGCAATTAAAGAAAAAGCACTAAAGAAAACATGGTCAGGTCAAAGTGTCTGAATAATTTTTGGTCCCAGATTTTCATAAATTGTACTGGTAGTCACTGTATGAGTAATATTTGGGTATCATATGTCACAATTTACTTTATTTTGCAATTCTCTCTTACATAAATGAACTATAATGTCCTGCACCTACTAGTAAAAAATGTATCAAAAATGATATCTGGTGTCTGAATAATTTTTGGTTTGATTGTGTGTGTGTGACTGTGCGAGGGACTTTGTGTGAGCTTGTGTTGTTGTCACACACACACACCCTCGTAACTGAGATAGTTGAAGAGCCGTCAGCTGTAAATGTGTGAGAGACATTTCACTCATATGTCAGATGACAGCCTCATATTTTGTGGTTGGTCAGAGGTTTATTAATAGAGCCTGACACTTTCGAACAATGAAAATGTAATTATAATTTCTTATTTTATATTGAGGATTTTTTTATTGGATTATTCTGAGTAACTAGCATTTGCACTCTTGTTCAGAGTTTATTTAAAGATTCAGTGGAAATAATAATAATACTTTTTGTAGGTGTGTGTGCGTGCGTGCGTGCGCGCGTGTGTGTGTGTGTGTGTGTGTGTGTGTGTGTGTGTGTGTGTGTGTGTCTGTGTGTGTGTGTGTGTTATTATTATTTACAGCATCTTGACTCGGTTTGTTATTTTTATATTTTTTTGTTTATGCAAATAACATTGAAATAATGTAAATACATTCATTAAAATAACTACTTTATAGAACTCATGGAAATTATTATGCGGTATACCTTTACATTCTAATTATAAATAGACAAATGTTGTATTTTTATATCATCATAAAAAATAATAATAAATCATATTCTCTTGTTGTGTATTCTATTGTTATCCTGGATTATTAGAAGTTATTGGCATTTGCATTCTTGAGCAGAGTTTATTCAAAGATATCAGAGCCTATATCAGAGTTTATAGAAATCTTATATATGCTAATATATATATTTTTTAATAATCTGTCTAAATGTCTAAAATTCTACTTAAGTCAACTTTAACTTTATTTATTATAATTAATAGGCAAATGTTTAATACTTTATAATGAAAGATCCGGAGGAGTGGTTTTTTTTCTTTCATTCTTTAAAATGAAAAGAATACTGCACTGTTGATACTGCACATATGTGCTAATAAAAATGACATTTAAATTTTGGACAGTAGATGGTGTTGTGCTGGTTTCTTCTAATCAGGCTGTTTAAAATGGACCCGACGCATTTAAAAAAAAAATTTTTTTTAAATCATAGCTTCATCGGAATGGTCTGAAATTTGGTGACTTTTTTGGTACTTTGTATATGAACACCCAAAAAATTGGGGACAGGATTTGAATAATCTAAGTGGTTGTAAAAAAAATTGTCACACTCAGGACCTTCGGGTCCAAATGGACCCGGCATAGGAAATGAATGGCAAATTGGCAAAAATGTGAAAATACCGAGTTTTTTTGTGTGCGTACAATCTACAAATCAGCCACGATCCAGAAAAAAAGCACACAACAGTGAAGGGGTGAATCTATAAAACATCAAGAGTGCAAAACAGACACATCCACACACACACACACACACACACACACTTTTATACATAAACAAACTAATAAATTCAGATTTCATATGTGTTTTGCATTTTTAAAATGCTCAGTTTGTCCACCAGATGGCATCCATCTCATTTCAAAAATTGCTTTCATGAGGTCTAAGCTTGACTCTAAAATGAAATACAGCTTTAAAAAAACAGCTTTTTTTATTTATAATTTTCTATTATATTCAATGGGGGGGGGGGGGGGGAATGGGTCATATTTATTGCATAAATATTAATTATAAATCAAAATTCTCAAAACACCAAAAAAGAAAAGAAAAAATATTATAAAAAACAAGTTAAAATTTTTTTATGATTTTCTTTTAATAAATATGAATCCCACCCTTCCGGCCCATTTGGACCCGAAGGTCCTGAGTGTGACTCTGAAATGAAGGACCCCAGAGGGTTAATCAAAGACCAAACCCTCCTTCACCAGTTTAACTAGACCAGCTTAATCAATCAGAATGGGACAGCAGCAGGTCAGTGGATATCAACCAGTCTGAACCAGTAGGAAATTCACACTGGGTTTCTTTTTCCAGCAGACACAGAACATATCCTCCTTTTCTGTCTGGCCAGCAGTTCATTTTTAGATAGGCGTCTCAGGTTAATCGCAGAGCACGTGACCACAGACATATGGGTCTCCATAACGCGTGACGCAATCTCCATAAATCGTGACACATTCACACATCGCATGTTCAGTTAGGGAATATGTATATTGACCAATTTGGGAGTTGAGATCCAAGGACATTACAGCCTTCAGGAGGCATGTGTCAGCGGGAATTTCGGTCATATGCGAGCTTTTGGGAACACGAGAGCGTAATGACACGTGGATCATATCTCAACATCAACGTGCAATCAATCATAAAACACGATATCAACAAAGTTCAATCAGTAGCTATATTTTTATGACTAGTACAAGATTTAAAAAGAATGAATGATTTATTACTAAAATAGTAGCAAAGGAAGCCTATTTCCCCCTTTTTCTCTTGTTTACCAGCTGGGAGAGTTGTGTAGGCTATTACTCTTAAAGTGTAGTTTAATTCTATTTAAATTTTCATACACGATTAAAATGAATCTCGAAGACAGTTTGTGTATATATAGGCTATCCATCCAAATTACATTTCGTTCAAATCTAGTTTTAGTTGATAATTTTCTCAGCGCGTTTTTGGAGACGCGCGCTTTACGCACACAGTAAATACTACAGAATGAGACAAATAAACATTTTGTTCATTGAATTATAGATCAGTATTGATGTATAGTTATCCATTCGGGCGGTCCGCGTCCACTTTTGTCCCAAGCAAGTAATATATTCCATGATCCATAACCCCAAGAGCTGATGGAAAGCTCTTGAAAGGCAAAAATGCATTTTTCTCACCTGTTTCCAGAAGTAAATTAAAGGTGACCTTCAGCCCTTATTTTAGGCACTATCATTTAGATGGCAATTCCTTGAAGAATAATGTTTCTGTACGTGGCATCAGATATATTCCTTTTGGGAAATCTTGTGCTCAAACCATTAAAGACCATCTTCGTAAAATCACACAAAGATGAGTGCAGCTCTGGACACCTAGATTTACGAATGAAATAATTTCAAAGCGTAGCAGCATTAGTTTGATGTCGGGAGGGAACACGGGGAAGATTTTATTCAACAAACCCAACAGTGAAACAACCAAGGAGCGCCAAAGACACTGAGATTTTATTTGCTATTCGCTCGCTTACATACAATGTCCAAACCTGGTGGAAAGCATCGCTTCTGCTTGTGATTTGTTTTACACATTTTGCACTTTTAGACACACAAGTAAAGACTCAATGTAATGTTTGATACTTACTGTAGTCTAAACTGTATCTTAGTAGCCTATCTTCTGTTGAGGGGAGTGTGAGTGTCTGTTGCTGCTGGGATCTCGCGCTCTTATGGAGTTTGTCTCAGGGGTGTTTCCACATCTCATCTCATCTATTTCTGGTTGTAGTGTCACGTTACTCTCAGCAGCTCTTGCCATATTTGGCTTTATTAGTCCTCGCTGTGATTCCCGCGACCGAGTGACGACGACTAATGTAACTTTTACACTGTAAAAAAAAATCCGGTAGATTTGCGGTAAAAAAAAAACGGAAGCCAGAAATCTACCGTGAAAAAATACGGTAGCAACATTTTAGGTTTTACAGACTTAACTAAATTTGACAGTAAAAAAACGTGTTTCATTATCTGATGCAATGTTAATTTACCGACCTATTGAAGTAGTAATATCTGTTTTATACCATTGTAATACGCTGACAAGAGACAACCACCAATCACAGAGGTGATGAGAGTCACATGATGAATAAATGTTTATCACAAGCAGCTGTTCTACTGGAAAGTTAAACATAGACCTAAATTAGGTTATACAAGCTGCACAGTCATTCACACAAACACTAAACACCATAATGGTAACACAAGTGGAATTTTAAAAATGCACCTTAAGTTATTCACTGTATATAGTACGGAAGCTTTGTGTTAGCCAGTTAACAGTTTTTCACTGTAGCATTTTCACGGTCTAATGGTCTGAAATTGATTATTGTGTTTTGTGAGTAAAAGTTGCTCTGTTAATGCTCTTTTCATAATATTGTTTCTTAATTTCATAACTGCTGAATCCATTTGTACAAATGTGGTACACATTTGTTCAGTATATACAGTATATTTAATATAGGCCTATAAATATTCAGTATATACAGTATAGTTGTAGGCCTATGTATATTTGTCATGACAACTCCCGGAGTGTTTGGCATTGTAATGGATATGATAATGTTGATATTTTTGGTTTATGCTGAAAAGATCTGTTTGGTTGGTTGCATAAAATTTTGTGTCTTTTTCTACATTATCTACACACATTAATAAACTGGGCTTGATTCTGTTGTTCTGAAGATATGTAAAAAAATAAAATACAATGGGAAAAAAAAAGTTTTTTATTCTGCATTTATCAACAAAAAAATCTATAAATCCAGCATAAATCTGAAAATATCCACACATAAATGAAGGCCTGGTACTAGAGCACAAATGCAATGTGGAACGAACATGATCACACACACACACACACACACACACAAGTCAAGTCGCCTTTATTTATAGCGCTTTTTACAATACAAATTGTTTCAAAGCAGCTTTACAGAAATAACAGGAAAGTAAAGTTGTAATACTATTGTTAAATTCAAAATTAAATGTTAAATGTCCCCAACTAAGCAAGCCGAAAGCCAATGGCGAAAAAAGGCAACAGTGGCAAGGAACCAAAACTCCATCAGTGACAGAATGGAGAAAAAAACCTTGGGAGAACCCAGGCTCAGTCGGGGGGCCAGTCCTCCTTTGGCCAATGAACGAACAGTGTATGATTATGATTCAGGCATAATCAGGTCAGATGAGATCAGAACTTTCACAATATTTATCCAGCTCATCTGGTTAGGGGTCGGAGTCATCACGCCGGTATGGAGACGAGTTTGTTGGGGTGTCCATGAGGCCTTCACAGTGTTGATGAGGCTGGCACTTCAGGGATGTGTTGTCGTCGTGTCGAGGCGCAGGTCCTTCATCAGATCCGGATACGGCCTGGATCCGGCGGTTTGCGGTAAACCTCGGAATAAACAGAGAGACTAATATTAGCGTAGACGCCATCCTTCTTATGTTGTACAAAGTACATCAGGATTTATGAGAATTGTTCCCGGTTCCGGCTGATCTAAACTAAGCAGCCTAACATTGAATAATAGCAATCTATAAAGTGTAATGTGTATGCTAAGCCAAAGAGATATGTTTTTAGTCTAGATTTGAACTGTCTAGATTAGTCTAGATTAGTTTAGTCTAGATTTGAACACACACACACACACAGACACACACAGACACACACACACACAGACACACACACACACAGACACACACACACAGACACACACACACACACACACACACACACACACAAACACACACACACACACTCTCACACATACTCTCTCACTCACTCCTGGTCATGTCTGCTTACCGCAGATATTTTTGTTGGATTTATTTGTTTAATTTAAATAAATAATATGTGATTACAATCATGTCTTGGCTTTTAGTTGTAACTTATTTGGCAAATTTATGTTGTATTATTGCAAAAACAAACTCTTCAAAAGACATCAAACAACAATCAAAAATTCTCATAAATTTGCATTAATGCCACATAAATTGACTATATATATATATATATATGCATATATATATATATACATATATATATATATATATATATACATATATATATATATATATATATATATATATATATACATACATATATATATATATATATATATATATATATATATATATATATATATATATATATATATATATATATATATATATATATAATTTAAAAAAATACTTAACACAAAAGCTGTTATAAGACCAGTTAGCCACATCCAGAAAAATGAATGGATCTCTATGGGATCCATAACTAGAAACAATTCATATTTAATTTTGATCATCATAAAGGGTTTTTTTATTTTTCATAAAAATTTCATTTTTCATATGCATGCTAATGTGTATAGGTAAAGTACTTCATATTCTCCAAAAAACACCATAAACATATAGATGAGAAGTAAAAATGATATTTCAGTTGTATTTTTATACATTCGCTCTATAAATGTTTGGGATCATATTGACCCCAAACACCCGGAGTGTAAACTGGAAATGAGCAACATATGAGAACATCAAACCCTTGTTTTGACATTTGTGAAAAATACTCTGGTCTTGAAAACACAGTTCAAGCTTTCTGTTCATTATTTTCTTCTTAACCATGTCCATGTGTTATTGGTGTAGTTAGTAGTTTGAATCCAACATCCAAAATCACTGCTATAGAAAAGAACTGTGGGGGTTTTGATGACATGAATCTAAATCAGTCTGTGCTTCTGTTAGTGCACACTGCCATCCTGTGGACATTACAGTGTAGTGCAATGATCAACAGGGTCCCAAACAACAGGGTCATATTGAGATATTTACAAGCCAATTAAAAGGCCGAGAGCAACAAATCAGGTAAAGGGTTTTACTTTTACCAAAATCCTGAAACCTTCTGTTTATGAAACAGACTTCAATATAAGAATTCCAGATTTTATCCCAGGTGACATTGATGTGTTTCGAGACACCAATTTGTTCGGCGAGGAAAGGGTTAAGAGTGAATTTTGCTGACTGTGCATGCGCGCGTGAACTCCCACAGTTTGATAAATGTGTGTCCGTTTCCCTTCTGCCCGTTTCTAGTGGCTCGCAGAAGATTCGGACTATGCCGTTTACGCACTCCAGAGTCCCACATCATCTGTGCTGGGAAACCATATCAGTTACTGTCCAGTTTTAAAATGTATCTCAAGATGCCAAACTTGATTTTAGTTTTATATTTACTTCAAGGACTGACTAATTTTATCAGCGCGCAAAGTTCCGCGCCCTGGAGGAACCGGATCAAGTGGGTGAATAACGGCCAGGTGTTCAGTTTATTGAGCACCGGCTCTGAGTATCACGCACCGGTGCCGTCCAGAAGACAGACCAGGGTTTATCCGAGCAGAGATGCTACCCGGGACAGGACCATGCGAATTCGAGTGGAATCGGTTGAGAGACCCACTAACAGCGTACCGGACAGCAGCACCGCGCTTTTGGGCCCCGATCGCATGCAGTATATGGTGGCCAACAGCCGCGCACCGGGTGCCAGACAAATGCATGTGCACCAGAGGCTCAGAATAGCTCCAGGAGGAACCAGAACTAACGCCACGGTCCTGTCTGAATATTCAGGCGGTGGAAGAGCCCCAGCACAGGGGGGAAATACCGCACGGAGGGCGCCAGTGGTTGCCAATCTCCAACAGCTGGCCGCGCCCCCGGAGAATCCTAACACCTTAAATTCAGATTATGGGAATAATGAAGCTGATCTCCCCAGAGCGCAAGCTCCAAATGTCCCAGTTGAGCAGGGAACAACGTCTGAAAGTATGGCTGGAGATGATCCACGCAACAGGAATACCGTCTTCTACAACATCTATCCTCCCGGGGGCAGGACGCTCATTCCCCGGAGACCGCCGCCTGGCACTGGGTATGGCACCAGATATTTCCAGAACGGTGAGCTGTGCGTAAAGCACGAATTTAACCTCAACATATGTGGCAAGGGCGTGTTTTCAGTATAGGTTATGCTTGTGTTGTGCGTGTCTGCAGGTCTTCCGGACCTTGTGCCAGATCCATATTCCATCCAGGCGGGCTCATATATCCAGCGCGTCCAGATGTACGCGCTCCGGTGCGCGGCGGAGGAGAACTGCCTGGCGCGGTGTGTGAATACACATCATCTTATGAATTAATATCTGTGTAGATTTACGGCGGCCACAAAAAGTATTTAGATTAGCCTATAGCATGCCGTTTTGACTTTTAATTATTCCCAGGATACGAATTCTTGATATCAACAATTCAATTTTCACTAGTTAAAATGCTAATTCTTGATATCAGGAATTAGATTTCTACTAGTAAAAATGTTAACTCTCGATATTAACAATGATGTCATCACTGGCTGAAATAGGAATTCTTGATATCAAGGATTAAATTAAATTTCCTAGTAAAAAACAACTATAATTCTTGATATCTGTAATTGTTTTTTCACTAGTTAAATGTCACCATTGGGTGACATTCAAATTCAATTGTTGAAATAAAAAATGTATTTCTTAGTAATTGAATTTCCAATTTTTTTATCAGAAATACAATCCTTACTTGTAAAAATCATATTTTTTTATATCAATTATTACGTACTTACTAGTAAAATTATAAATTCCTGAAATCTAGAACTCAATTGTCACTAGTTGAAATGTTAATACTTGATATCTGTAAATGTATGTCAACATGTTACATTTGTTATTTCTATTTTCTGAACATGTATTTCTGATATCAATAATTAGGAGAGTAATTTCAGATATCTAAAATGGCTTTCTTACTAGTAACAGTCACATTCATGAAATCAGAAATTAACATTGTCACTATAGTGACAATCGAATTATTGATATCAATAATGAACATTAAGTTGATATCAAGAACAGACATTTGCACTAGTAACCATTTAATTATTGATATAAAAAAATTACTGGTAAGAATTGTATTTCTGATATGTGAAATTTGAATTTTCTAGTAAGCTAAACTAGTAAGAAATCAATTCTTGATATCAACAATTGAATTTGAATGGCAGCCTATATGGTGAAATTTATTAGTGAAACTACAATTACAGATATCAATTATAGTTTTTAAATTGAATTCTTGATATCAAGAACTCATATTTCTGTGAGTGATGACGTCATTGTTGATATCAAGAGTTAAAATTTTTACTAGTAGAAATTCAATTGTTGATATCACAAATTCAAATCCTGCGATTGATTAAAACGCAAAACGGCTTCCCATAATTAGATACTTAACTAAAGCCTCAATGTCATTTTTCCTACCTAATGCAATGATAATCAGAGAAAAAAGTGCATGTTGAGTTTGCAATTTCTTACCATGTTGAATAGCAGACTCAGTGTAGTCTGAAAATAAATGTTGCATGGTTTGAATATTAGTGAGAGCTTTTTAGATGGTCTGGTTTATTCAACTACAAACATATCCAAACTTATTTTCCATTTGGGTGGCGTGACCTCTCATGACCCTGTGATCCATAAGCTCATATCTTTCATCTTTCAGATCTGCGTACAGACCCGCGGTGAGAGACATCGACTACAGGGTTCTCCTCCGGTTCCCACAGAAAGTCCGAAACATGGGAACGACTGACTTTCTGCCGGTCAAACCCAGACATCAGTGGGAGTGGCACAGCTGTCATCAGTGAGTTTGAGTGATTATACAATACTTATAACTATTAGAATTCTTAATGTCCTCCTTTAATGTTTTACAATCAATGCAAATTAATGCACATTGCTTTCATAAAGTTGGAGCTACAGCTATATTATAAAATACAGTAATGTTCAATAAAAAGTTCAATTTCTTAGTATTAAAAATCAGAATAAACAGTGCTTCGGCCCAGATGTAATATAGTTCATTTCCCTCCACGGTCCATGCATCGGAACCGTTTGATTTATACATTTTATGTGATGCATTTAAATGGCTTGCTAATTATTATTTTTTATAAATTATGATAAAATCATAGTATTAAAACCCCCTCCAACATTGCAGCTCATGCCTATTGCTTTTATAACTTGAGAGCAACAGCAATATTATAAAATACATTAAAAGTTCAATAAAGAGTTTCGTTTAAAAGTTTAAAAAAAATCAACAGCAATATGCTAGCTTATGTAATATAGTTATTTTTACACCACTTCTCATGCAGTTAGAATTTAGCATCGGAACTGTTTGGTTTATCAAATTTATGTGAGTGATGCATATCTGTATTATAAAATGTAAGTGAGTGATGCATTATGTGAGTGATGCATATCTTTTTTCTAAAATGTATGTAAGTGATGCATTATGATGCAATATCGTTTTTTGTTTTTTTTAAATTTTATGTTAGTGATGCATTATGTGAGTGATGCATATCTTTTTTCTAAAATGTGTGTAAGTGATGCATCATGTAAGTGATGCATATCAGTTTTATACATTTTATGTGAGTGATGCATATCTTTTTTCTCAAATTTATGTGAGTGATGCATTATGTAAGTGATGCATTATGATGCAATATCGTTTTTTTTTTTTTTATGTGAGTGATGCATATCTGTAGACTGTTTTATAAAATTTCTGAGTGATGCATTTCATAAAATGTATGTGAGTGATGCATATTGGTTTTATATATACGTAGAGGTTTTATAAATGTTAGGTCAGATCATGATGTACGAGCAATAGTATTGCTTATGAAAGCTCATGTAAAGTGCATTATTATGTGTCTGAACTGTGTTGAATCCCACACGCAGGCACTATCACAGCATGGATGCATTCAGTCACTACGATCTCCTGGACATCAGCACTGGACGGAAGGTCGCTGAGGGACACAAGGCCAGTTTCTGTCTGGAAGACACGGGCTGCGATCCTGGGTTTCACCGCCGATACGCATGCACTGCACACACACAGGTGCAAACACACACCAGACCAGCAGCTCAACTATTGCAAACATTTGGGTTTAATAGAGATATTATTACTGTATTTTCAGGGTTTGAGCCCTGGCTGCCACGACACATACGCTGCCAACATCGACTGCCAGTGGATCGACATCACAGACGTCGCTCCTGGGAACTACATTCTTAAGGTGTGATGGCTTTTCAGAAAAGATGATGCTGACGTTATGGCATTCACAGCCGGGATTTCTAAAACGTACCCCTTATTTTCTGGCATTGTAGTCAAGTTATGGTATGATGTGTCTATGTTTATTAAGGAAAATATACTCTTTAATTTTGTTTTGCATTTTGAAAATCTCATTTTTGGATATTCAAAGTATGATAGCAGTGTAGTTAAGGAGGCTTTTGTAATGAATCTGTTAATGTTATTAGTCAAATTTCACATCCATAAGTGTAAGTTTTCTAACAAAAAGTCCCTTTTTTCAGTATTCCTTAAAAATTCGAAAATTACTTTTCTACTATTTAATCTGGTACTAATGGAAAAGCTATTAAGACTGTTCATTTATGTACTGTTTTCAAAAAATAATTTGTTACATTTATAAAGTGCTTTTTATGATTATTATTATTTTTAATTTCTCCCATTTTTTATATGTATGTGTGTGTTCTTTGCTTCCCTGGCTCTAAAATGTATGTTGTATTGTTTTGTTTATTTAAAAAAAAAATTAAATACATTTTTTTTTTTTTTATCTAAACCGGATCCTGTTTTCCTGTAGGTCACTGTCAATCCAGACTTCCTGGTGCCCGAGTCAGACTTCTCCAATAACGTTGTGCGATGTGAGGTCATTTACACCGGCATTTACATCCAAACAAGAAACTGCATCATAACTGGGTGAGAAAATGTGTTTTTTTAATTTATTGCAGCACATTAATATTGTAATCAGAGCAATAATCCACTACATGCATTTCTTTCTTACTGTTTCCACAGGAGTTAAAGCCCTTGGGTCGGGTCAACAAGATGATTTTTAAAGGCCTATATAATAGGTTTACCTATGATAATTTAACTTGAAACATTCCTTATAGATGTTGGAATAATATTTAATGACAAACGTACTGTATCTATTTTGAGTTTTATTTCTGGAAAACGTGCTATTCCAAGTGTTTTTGTGATGTTTGCATTTTAATAGAATGTCTTTTTGCAACATTTTTTTTTTTAAATTAATAACTTTAATTAGTATGTTGCTTTTTAGGGTTTGTATTTATTACACAGATTATAAAAAATATACGCATTTTCTTATATTAGCTAAGATGATATTGAGGGACGTTTTGTGTTATTTAGGCTTCTTATTTGATGGTGAATTCACAGTGGTTACGTGTTTTCCTCCAGCGTAAAATATACACTTGAAATATTCCAAAGGTTCGGGTTTCCAGGTGTCCTTCGATATTTCTGTGCAACATCTTGAAAGACTTTGCTGCGTGTTTCCTTTGACTTTGCCATGATTATAAGAATCTTTACATAAATCCCGGACTTGGATGAACAAAGTCGTTTGTGGCTTGATATGCAATAAACAAAAATGGAGAGAATGTAATACAGAAAATGGATTGTGGTTCTTTTCTAAACTCCTTCTTCATTAAATCACAGGTTCATTCAATACAGTAAAGTTCAAATGAGCTATAAGTTGAAATGTTTAAACAGGAATGAAGGCATTATTGAAGTGTAGATGTGGGATGAAAGCGTGTGGAATGAGAGCCGAGACTGAGCCAAAGATATCAGAGTCTGAGACCTTTTACTGCCTCTTCTTACAGTGGATAGTATAAGTGAACACACTCATGCTAAAGTTGACTAAAAAGAGGAATAAAAAATCATCTTTTGGAAATTGATCTTAATGCCTTAATTTAAAAAATGAGGAAAAATCCAACCTTTAAAGACACCAATTTTCTTTGTGAATGAATAATGTATCGTAAATAAATAAATGTTCTTCCTTAAAATACAGGTTGCGTAAGTCAGGACACCCTATGTTAAATTCCCATAGAGTCAGCAGATTTTTATTTTTAACGGCCAGTTATTTCATGGATCTGGGATACTATGCATCCTGATAAAGTTCCCTTGGCCTTTGGGATTAAAATATCCCACATCATCACATTCCCTTCACCATACCTAGAGATTGGCATTGGGCACTTTCCATAAGATCATCTCTCAATCAAAACAGCTAAGCCTAACTGAAATAACACCATGCCGATCTCTAAGTATGGTGAAGGGAATGTGATAATGTGGAATATTTTAATCCCAAAGGCCAAGGGAACTTTATCAGGATGCATAGTATCCCAGATCCATGAAATAACTGGCCTTTAAAAATAAAAATCTGCCTGTCTCTATGGGAATTTAACATAGGGGTGTCCTGACTTACGCAACCTGTATTTTAAGGAAGAACATTTATTTATTTACGATACATTATTCATTCACAAAGAAAATTGGTGTCTTTAAAGGTTGGATTTTTCCTCATTTTTTAAATTAAGGCATTAAGATCAATTTCCAAAAGATGATTTTTTATTCCTCTTTTTATTCATCTTTAGCATGGGTGAGTTCACTTATGCTAGGCACTGTATTTACTGTACAGTAGAGTAAAAATTCAACTGGGTCGAACTGTTTGGATGAAAGTCTTCATGGTTGGGAGATGTTTCCCTCATATTATGACTTTGGAACAAATGTAGTTTATATTTAATGAACTTTATAAATGGGACACTGTCATTTTCAGCTTTTTATTTTTTATGTTTGAGATGAAAACTGAATGTTGTTGAGCTGCAGAGATTCGTCAGCTTGACCACATTCTATTTTGTACTGATTATAATAGAATAAAATGTCACCTTTCCGAGTATTTACATGCATTTCACCCATTATTTTCCCTCCTTTGAAGACAAACAACCTGTGCATGCAGAAGGCAATCCCAGAATGCATTTCAACTCATTCAAAAAAAATCCACAAGGTGAGAGAGATGTTAATTATGTGAATATAATTTACAATCCTAAATTACAATCCTAAAAAATTATCTCATTAATAACTAATACTTTAATTATGTGCTCCACATATAGTTAACCCTGGCCTGGGTCATTCTAAACCCCGGGTTAAGAGAATCCTGAGCTTTGGTATTGCCCCTAATTTAACCCGGGTTATCGTCCTTGTTTGCATATTTGCGGTATCAGCGTCATTGATTGGACGAACGTGACACGTGACCTGTTTAGCCTACAAAAGGCATGCCTACTAAATATACTTTTCGGACTATAAAGGTAAGAGAATGAAATCGTATTTTCTTTACTCCATTCGTCGCGTTTTCCGTCATCCTCATTTTTCCCCTCAAATGCTGAGTCTACGGATTTTTCAACACGCGCCGTTTCCGTGACTGTTCAAAGTCTGTGAATATTTTCACAGAAAACAGCATAACATGGATAAGAAGTTGAAGTTTATTATGAAAAATGTACGTGCAAAATGTATTTTATATTAAATAAATATTTTCAAAAATACGCTTTACTTTAAAATTAAGCAAGAAAATCAAAGCCCTAAACTTAAACAAGTTGTGTTCAAAACTTGAGCCTGATAGGCTATCTCAAAAAATAGCTTTCAGTGAGATTTTATTTGGCCGTAGTACCGAACATTTCCACTAGATGAAATTCGTCTCGCATTCATTTCCAATGTAGTTCATTTTGAGTGTGACTTTTCCCCCCCTGACCATTTAACTTAACCCTTTGAATCATGTCCGCGTGCACGCGTGCGTGTCTGTGTTTGTGTCTGTGTGTGTGTTCACATCGCAAGTGCCAAAACCTTAAATTACCATTAAGTTTGGTAGGTACCATTCCGGTGAAGTAAAAAAGAAAACATAAAATGTTTACAGTTTTAAAACGTGAACCGTAACCGACTAGCACTGTTAAACTATCGTACCGTCTCCCTATAGTTCGCGTTTGGAGCCGGTGTGATTTGAGGGATCTCCAGGATCTCGGCTTGTTTACTGACACTGACCTGTGAAGACGCTTATGAAACGCTCTGGCCATGTGTCTGTCTGAAAGAATGAATCTCTCTTCTGTCCACTCCTGTTCCTCTTGCAGATTCAGATGCACATGTCTTTTCTTGGTCTTTGCAAACAGGATATAGGAAGTGAGACATGGATTCTTGATTCTGTGTTCATGAAAGCAAACATTTGAACAGCAGGTTTAAATATAGAGATGTTTAAAATCAATTTCCTAATGTGGGGGAATTATATTTGAATATATATGTAGGCTATATATGCCTATGAATGGCAGTTTAAATTGTTTTTAGTCTCTTCTGCTCACCAAGGCTGCATTTATTTGATAAAAAAAGAAGTAAAAATTATGGAATTTTATTAGAGTTTCAAATAGCCGTTTTCTATTTGAATATATTTTAAAATGTGATGCAAAGCTGAATTTTCAGTATTACTCCAGTCATCAGTGTCACATGATCCATCAGAAATTATTTTAACATGAGGATTTGCAGCTAAAATAAAATAAAATAAAAAACATTTCTGATTATTATCAATGTTTAAAACAGTTGTGCTGCTTCATATTTTTGTGCAAACCGTGATACTTTTTTTCAGGATTATTTGATGAAGAGAAAGTTCCAAAATATTTTTTCTATTTGAACATTTATTTGAACATTTATTAGAAATAGAATCTTTTGTAACAGTATCATTTTCTTCCACAAAAAACAACAACTTTTAAACAGTTTAGCATACATTACTTGTTATTGCAGTTAGTTGCAAAGATTATGAAAGATATTTCCCAGAACTCTCCCAGAAATTATACATACATCTTATTTACTTGCGTCAAAAACTATTTCTAATTAACATTTCAAATTTTTTCCCGGATTAAATGTCTCAAAGATCTCAGTGTGTCTGAATTCTGTATCTAATATTATTCTCATTGAATCAGTGTTACACATAAAATCCTTCAGGGATGTTTTAGACTCAAAGGCCCGAGAATAAGAGACTGCATTAGCCAAGGCTAAACGTAATGAGAATGAAGACAGAACGAGGCGTTTATTCTGGCGCTCGGGAGGAACTGAAGCTCTGCCAGAATAGATTCCCAGTGTTTTTGAAAGTGTCTGGAAAAATCCCATTTCCTCGGCTTCTTTCGGCTCGTTCTGCTCCGTCTCTAATATTGACTCATGTTGACATTCAGGAATGGCTGATGGACTCGTTCTCTGTGTTTCCATGCTGTTTATAGGACATAAAGTGGGAACATGCTCAGCATCTTATTTACTGTGTCGCTCAGGTCAATAGACGAGAGCTTGTTGTAGAACAGAGAGCTGTTGAAGCCGTGAGCTGCGGAAATAAGATGCTTTTATTGACAATTACTGACAAATGCAACATGCACTTTTAAAAAATCAAGTTCCTTTATGGTTCATTACGACACATTTGGCAAAAAAAAAAAGATAAATCTCATGAAACCAAATATTTTTGGCATAAAAAAGTTTTATTTCATGACAGTTATGCTTTTTCCCTAATGTAAATTGTTGCAATGTATGCAGACATTTTGTGTGCTTTATTTATTTTTATCCTCATTATTGTCAATAGTGATTCTTATTAGATTCCTATTACGGTAATCCACTGGTTTAAATAATAAAATATTAAAATAATGTTTTTTTCTCAATCTCATTTTCATTGCAATAAAGCAAAATATAATTTCCTAATAATTACTTTTGATTTAAATGTGAAATACAACCTGAACAGGACTTGTCTTGACTATAATATAATTCCTTGAAGATTAATAAAGTTAATTGGTTTTATTAATAATAATAATAGTAATAAACTTTATTTTGTATAGCACCTTTAAAAGTAGCATCCCAAAGCGCTTTAAAAATAAAAATAGGAAAGAACAAAATGAAAACATACATCAAAGTAAAAAAAAAAAAATATATATATATATATATTAGGGATGCACCAATATGAACATTTTGGCCGGTACTGATAATTATTTATATTTGAAAGCCGATAAATATGAGGAATTATCGGTATCGGCTAAAATGGTATCGGCCATATAAATAAAATATATATTCTATGTGCAAAGTCTAATTTCTTATTGACCTGAACAGGACTCTTGTGTCGCTAATATCATTCTTTGAAGATTTAAAGTGAGTTACAGTGTATTATTAGTGGGTTCTTTAAAACATCCTTTGTGAACCTCAGTAAGGTTGTAAAGCCTATAGGTGCTAATTGGAAATATAGTTTAGAGCGTATAGAGCATCTGATGGAGGAAAAGCTTTAGTTTTCCAACAGTTTGCTCCTCTCAAACATGTGCTGTTTGAACAGCTGCTCTCCAAACACACAGATATAATGAAGAGATTCCCACAGTCACTTCATGTTGAGCCGCTATAATGCAACCAGTGCTTGAGTGTCCAGATATATTAAGTTAATAATGATTATTAGATTACTTGTAATGTATTTATTCAAAGTGACTTATTCAAGGTAAACTCTTTTTTTCCAAGGAATATGTTTGTTTGTTTTTTGTCAAAAAAGTTATACTCTCAGAATATCTTATCAAAGTGCCTTTAAAGTCTTTGATCTTATCAACCACATATCAACAAGCCAAAAATACTCTTAGCGACAGCATAGCAACACCCTGGCAACCAACTCAAACATTCTATTGCATCATGAAGGTGACGGCCCAGTCCCAATTCGCCTACTTATACTACGACCTAAAAGTATGTACTCTTTTTGTGAAGAAAAAGTAGCCTACATACTTTTGAGTGTGTAGCAAAAGAGTAGGCAAGCTTTGGGACATACTATTACGTCATCTTTAATGGACAGATCTGTCGCGTGCATCCATATATGGTTTTTTTGTTGTCAAAAAAGTCATACTCTAGCAGCCCACAACACCCTCAGAATATCTTATCAAAGTTCCTTTAAAGTCTTTGATCTTATCAACCACATATCAACTAGTCAAAAATGCTCTTAGCGACAGCATAGCAACACCCTGGCAACCAACTATAACATTCTATAGCATCATGAAGGTGACGTATGCATGGGCAAAAAATCTTCCAAAAATGATACAGTCAAGACTTTTGTTTCTTTAAAAAAAAAAAATCTATTTTTGTTTTTTTCGTTTGTTTGTATAATGACATGGTTATTACACTGGTATTACAAGGAGAATTTGACATTTCCCCCTAAACAGTGTTTTATTAAAAATGTAAAAATGCTTAAAGTTTTCTGTGATTGGTAGGTAGGGGTTGTGTGTGTGTGTGTGTGTGTGTGTGTGTGTGTGTGTGTGTGTGTGTGTGTGTGTGTGTGTGTGTGTGTGTGTGTGTGTGTGTGTGTGTGTGTGTGTGTGTGTGTGTGTGTGTGTGTGTGTGACTTTGGCACGCCTGCATTGGCACAGTTTCTTACACACAGAGTGGAGAAATTCCTCGGCTGCTGTCGGCCTAGAAAACCAGTGAAAAAATATTAGGCTGAACTGCAATATCACGAGGCCGAGACAGAAAGACATTTTGTGTGGGTTTATATATATATATATATATATATATATATATACACATCTGCCAGACATCCATAACATAAACATGTTGAGCTGTGAAACATGCTGACATGGCAAACTCTGAGAACATGCGGCCACCTGTTACACTGGATTCAGGAGTTCAAGAGGGGATTGATATTTAAGAAATCTTTTTAGAGAGCCTCTATATCTTTGGAAGAGATAGATAGATAGATAGATAGATAGATAGATAGATAGATAGATAGATAGATAGATAGATAGATAGATAGATAGATAGATGGACGGACGGATGGATGGATGGTTGGATGGATGGATGGACGGATAGATAGATGGATGGATAGATGGATGGATAGATGGATGGATAGATAGATGGATGGATGGATGGATGGATGGATGGATGGATGGATGGATGGATGGATGGATGGATGGATAGATGGATGGATGGATAGATGGATAGATGGATAGATGGATAGATAGATAGATAGATAGATAGATAGATGGATGGATGGATTGATGGATGGATGGATAGATGGATGGATAGATAGATGGATGGATGGATCATAGGGAAAATGGTCTAAATTATTAAACTAGCTGTTAAACAATTTATAAGTGCTTCATCTGAACTAATGTTTTGTTTGATTTGCAAACAGGAAATAGTTGTGCGATGTGTGTTCCTCAGGATGTTTATCTGTCCACACACACACACACACACACACACACACACACACACACACACACACACACACACACACACACACACACACACACACACACACACACACACATACACATACACACACATATACACACACACACACACTCACACACACACACACACACACACACACACACACACACACACACACACACACACACACACACACTCACACACACACACACATACACACACACAGACACAGGTACGGCTGGGAATATTTAGGGTCTGTGAGAATGACATCAGTTGCTCGCCCTGAGCAAATATCTGAGAGGGAGTGACAGGCGGACGTTGACGTCAGGGTGGTGGACGTGTAAGAGAAAACGTGTGTGTGTGTGTGTGTGTGTGTGTGTGTGTGTGTGTGTGTGTGTGTGTGTGTGTGTGTGTGTGTGTGTGTGTGTGTGTGTGTGTGTGTGTGTGTGTGTGTGTGTGTGTGAAGGAAACCCAGAAATGCAGTGGTGGTTTCCATCAGAACCGCACTGGGACAGTGTGATTCAAAAATCAGTGATTGAAACCCTTCCAGCGGAACATGTGTGTGTTTGTCTGAACTCTCAAGATGTTTTCACTGAGGAATGACCACTGATTTACGAGGTACAGACTGTTTTCATATGATCATAAATGTACACTACGTCCAAATGTTTGGCTTCAGGAAGATTTTTTAAATCTGCAAGGAAGCATTAAATTGATCAAACGATACAGTAAAGGCATTAATAATGTTACAAAAGATTCCATTTCAAATAAATTGCTGTTCTTTTGGAACTTTCTATTCATTAAAGGATCCTGAAAACAAATGTATCACTGTTTCCACTTTAATATTTTTCTGTTTTCAACATTGATATAGATAATAGACATAAAACATAATAGATAGATATATTGATAATATATTGATAATGAGGATAATTGATAATCATAAATGTTTCTTGAGCAGCAAACATCATAGTGATTTCTGAAAGATCATGTGACACTGAAGACTGGAGTAATGATGCTGAAAATTCAGCTTTGATCACAGAAATAAATTACATTTTAACATTTATTCACATAGAAAACAGTTATTTCAGACTGCAACAATACTGTATTTTTGATCAAATAAATCCAGCCTTGATGAGCATACGAGACTTTTCACAAACATTAATAAATCTTACAGAACTTTTGAATGCTAGTATACTGAACATAAGTTTTTATCCAGACATTTATGATTAAAATATACTTGTGATTCGTTCAGTGCTAGGTATTACTACAAATTAATGGACTATTATGCGTAATATTGTGCTGTTTCTACTCACTGGAGTAGATTAGTTACATCATCACATCATTTTCCAGCTTTCTTTCACGTCTCTGTCAGTGTTTGTGTGACACTTCACACGTCTCTGTCATCTGACAAACCTCTTCATCAAACCCTTTCATCGCTTCAGCTTTTCCCTCGCTTTTTTTCTCCTCCATTTGTTTCTGATTTGCTCTCAGTTATGATCAAAAATGTCTCAGTCATTAGTCATAGAATATAAGCGGTAAGATTAATCATTTGATGAGAAATGTTTGATCTCTGACTTTGTGATCTTGAGCACAGTTCACTTCTGAAACTGATTACTAATGTCTTTTTTCAGGAGAAACTTATGATAAGCATGCAAAAGTTTCAATTTGCTCTTCATTTAATCAAAAAAACTGCTATACGAGTATAATTGTTGCACTGTAAAAAATGTCTTACCTCCCAACTAAAAATTATCTAGTGACTGGTCACATCTAATTTTCTATTTTTCAATCAAAAATTTAGATGTGACCAGTCACTAGAAAATTTTTAGTTGGGAGGGTAGAAATTTTTAACAGTGTGCAATTAGCTTAAAATTTAGAGTTAGAATAACTTGAACTCAAATATCCAAGTTGTCACCTAATGCAACTTTTTAAGGCATAATAATAAAAATTTTAAGGCACCATGAACACAGTTTGTTTTTTTATAGTGGAGAAACAATTGTGATTTTCCTTTTTTAGGGGAAATAGTGTTGAACTGAAGACTAAAATTATGAAGACAATGTTTTAGCATTATTTTTCTTTATTCATTTTGACAATAATTTCATAATGTATTTTGTGAAGTCAGAGTATGTTTGTACATGTGTGCTGAGCAGAGAGCTGGGAGCGTTATATATTGCATATAAGTATGTGTGCAATGCAACGTTCACTGAGCAGAGATGTTCCACTAGTGATGATACCTCAGTTGGCATGTTCTTTACAAGGAAAGGAATATTTCAACTGATGCAAATGTACCACTAATGTATACACAGAGCGAAATTGGATTGTACCATGTGTAAGCATGAGGTATACGTTCCATTTTAAACACAAGCAACATGTTTTTCTAGGGAAGTTGGAAGTAAGGAAGTTGTCCCAGAGTGGTGTATATAAGCTCAATCCTTACTATACAGTGTGTGTGTGTGTGTGTGTGTGTGTGTGTGTGTGTGTGTGTGTGTGTGTGTGTGTGTGTGTGTGTGTGTGTGTGTGTGTGTGTGTGTGTGTGTGTGTGTGTGTGTGTGTGTGTGTGTGTGTGTGTGTGTGTGTGTGATAGGCCGACAGCATCATTGAGGGTTACAGCAGTTTACCCAAAAATGTGTGCTCAATCCCAGCAAGCAATTTTGCGTTTACAAGACGTCTAACAGCCGTGCAAACACAGCCCAGACAACAAGGCAAAATTTGGGCTGTCAGTAAAAAATTTTATAGATATCTAAACCATAGCCCAAGATTAGACTAGTCATCAAATTAAATAACAAAGTAATTCAATGAGTGAAGAAATGAAACCTTGTAATCACTGTCGACTTTGCTTACATGATGGAATATCATACATCCTGCACGTTATTTTGGCAAAAACAACATGTAACCAAATTCAAGGTTATTTTGGCTCGAGGTGGGTTAACTCATATAGTCTGACTATATCGGGTCTATAGTTAACCTAGACGGTGAAATGACAGCTATTGCTTGCTGGGATGCCTGATCACCAGAAACTGCATTCGTCGGATGGCTTGTTTTTCATTGTGACAATTGCCGTAATGTGATATAACTATGCCGGGGGGGGGGGGGACACCCTGAGAAAAAGGAAATTATTAAAGGTCCCATATTGTACAACTTTCTGAAGTTTTATTTTAGGTTTTGATGTCCTTAAGAATATATATTTGCGGTATAAGTACCAAAAACCATCTCAATATTAGCTCGATTTTGGCCTGTCTACTTATTATTAATGAGCCTCTCTTCTGATTGGCCTGTTGTTTTCTGAGTGACCCACCATTGGTGACTGAGTAGTTCTGACATCACAAATATACGGAAGTCTGTTTTGAAACTGATATGGTAGTTTCATAGACCCTAGACCTCTGTTATCATGAACAAAGCCAGGAAATTTCAGTTTTGACAATATGGGACCTTTAAATTAGAGCTGATGGGAAAGAGTTTTCAAGAACTAGCTGAGACCATGAGGGTGATTGTCATTAATTCTGTGGAGACCACAAAAAAAGCTTATTAAATTATTTTAGAAACATGATGTCAGTTGCCTTATGGACAAAATTGTCTAAAAGTTTTAGATCCTGAATCTGTGATGGATATGTGATATTAAATTAATAGCTTTCTACCATAGTGTTTTACTTTTGCAGATCATTAGACATGGCATTTGGATAATTCCAAGTCTAAAGATGAAGATCGTTTTTGCCAATTCAAGAGAAGTCTGGATAACAGGGGATACATTAATTTACCATTTAAACTAAAGATAACTTTAGAAATGCTCCTTTGATGACAGATGGATAGAACAACCAGATCTCACAGCAATTTTATGAGGTGGCTAATTCGTATGAATTCATACGACCTCACTCGTACGAATTAGTACGATTTTTGCTAAATCGTTTACGAGTTGCCCATTTCGTACGAATGATCTACGCCTGACCCCGCCCCTAAAACTACCCGTCACGTGGGTTTAGACAAATCGTACAAATTCGTACACATTGGTCGTGACTCGTGACTCGTGAGATAGCGATGGATAGAACCGAGAATGGGACATACAGAGTGAAATAGGAGATTTTACACATACATTACTTACAAAACAATGAACACTCGCTCACTGATTTACAACCCCGAGGGATCCTTTAACATCGACGTTTGTTTGAGTTTGTTGTTTTGGCCAGGAACTGGAGGAGTTAGTTACTTCACGAGTCGAGGAAGAAGAGTTATTCGTTTTTCTTTTCTTAGATGATTGGTGTTTATTTTAAATGCTTACACATAGATGTTAAATGACACAGACTGTAGTATGCGGGCACATAACATGGGTTGTTGTTCTTTGTTTTGTTTTTGTTTTCCTTTCTGTTTCTATTCTTCTGTCCTTTATGTCTTTTTCTTGGTCTGCTATTTCTCCTCTATCACTTCCATAGATCTGCAGACTGGGAATGATGGTGTGGAACTGACTGTCGTAGTTCCAGTGGAGCGATGAAGACTAAAAATTTACTGTTTAATGTTGTTCTTTCTTTATTCATTTTCATAATAATTTCATAATGTATTTTGTGAAGTCAAATCTATCGTTCCATCCATCTATCGTTCTATCTATCCTTCTATCCATCCATCCATCCATCCATCCATCTATCATCCATCTATCGTTCTATCCACCCATCTGTCGTTCTATCTATCCATCCATCATCTATTCTTCTATCTATCGTTCCATCCATCCATCTATTCTTCTATCTATCTTTCTATCCATCCATCCATCTATTCTTCTATCTATCGTTCTATCCATCCATCCATCTATTCTTCTATCTATCGTTCTATCCATCCATCCATCTATTCTTCTTTCCATCATTCTATCCATCCATCCATCTATTCTTCTATCTATCTTTCTATCATCCATCTATTCTTCTATCTATCGTTCTATCCATCCATCCATCTATTCTTCTATCTATCTTTCTATCCATCCATCCATCTATTCTTCTATCTATCTTTCTATCCATCCATCCATCTATTCTTCTATCTATCGTTCTATCCATCCATCCATCTATTCTTCTATCTATCGTTCTATCCATCCATCCATCCATCTATTCTTCTATCTATCTTTCTATCCATCCATCTATCTATTCTTCTATCTATCGTTCTATCCATCCATCCATCTATTCTTCTATCTATCTTTCTATCCATCCATCCATCTATTCTTCTATCTATCTTTCTATCCATCCATCCATCTATTCTTCTATCTATCGTTCTATCCATCCATCCATCTATTCTTCTATCTATCGTTCTATCCATCCATCCATCTATTCTTCTATCTAACGTTCTATCCATCCATCCATCCATCTATTCTTCTATCTATCTTTCTATCCATCCATCCATCCATCTGTTCTTCTATCTATCGTTTTATCCACCCATCTGTCGTTCTATCTATCCATCCATCATCTATTCTTCTATCTATCGTTCCATCCATCCATCTATTCTTCTATCTATCTTTCTATCCATCCATCCATCTATTCTTCTATCTATCGTTTTATCCACCCATCTGTCGTTCTATCTATCCATCCATCATCTATTCTTCTATCTATCGTTCCATCCATCCATCTATTCTTCTATCTATCTTTCTATCCATCCATCCATCTATTCTTCTATCTATCGTTCTATCCATCCATCCATCTATTCTTCTATCTATCTTTCTATCCATCCATCCATCTATTCTTCTATCTATCTTTCTATCCATCCATCCATCTATTCTTCTATCTATCGTTCTATCCATCCATCCATCTATTCTTCTATCTATCGTTCTATCCATCCATCCATCTATTCTTCTATCTATCGTTCTATCCATCCATCCATCCATCCA
This sequence comes from Siphateles boraxobius, assembly GCF_051911475.1. Lineage (NCBI taxonomy): Eukaryota > Metazoa > Chordata > Actinopteri > Cypriniformes > Leuciscidae > Siphateles > Siphateles boraxobius. The sequence goes on from NW_027509215.1 coordinate 9,307,708, forward strand.
TCTATTCTTCTATCTATCTTTCTATCCATCCATCCATCATCTATTCTTCTATCTATCGTTTTATCCACCCATCTGTCGTTCTATCTATCCATCCATCATCTATTCTTCTATCTATCGTTCCATCCATCCATCTATTCTTCTATCTATCTTTCTATCCATCCATCCATCTATTCTTCTATCTATCGTTCTATCCATCCATCCATCTATTCTTCTATCTATCGTTCTATCCATCCATCCATCTATTCTTCTATCTATCTTTCTATCCATCCATCTATTCTTCTATCTATCGTTCTATCCATCCATCCATCTATTCTTCTATCTATCGTTCTATCCATCCATCCATCTATTCTTCTATCTATCTTTCTATCCATTCATCCATCTATTCTTCTATCAATCTTTCTATCCATCCATCCATCTATTCTTCTATCTATCGTTCTATCCATCCATCCATCTATTCTTCTATCTATCGTTCTATCCATCCATCCATCCATCTATTCTTCTATCTATCGTTCTATCCATCCATCCATCCATCTATTCTTCTATCTATCTTTCTATCCATCCATCCATCTATTCTTCTATCTATCTTTCTATCCATCCATCATCTATTCTTCTATCTATCGTTTTATCCACCCATCTGTCGTTCTATCTATCCATCCATCATCTATTCTTCTATCTATCGTTCCATCCATCCATCTATTCTTCTATCTATCTTTCTATCCATCCATCCATCTATTCTTCTATCTATCGTTCTATCCATCCATCCATCTATTCTTCTTTCCATCATTCTATCCATCCATCCATCTATTCTTCTATCTATCTTTCTATCCATCCATCTATTCTTCTATCTATCGTTCTATCCATCCATCCATCTATTCTTCTATCTATCGTTCTATCCATCCATCCATCTATTCTTCTATCTATCTTTCTATCCATCCATCCATCTATTCTTCTATCTATCTTTCTATCCATCCATCCATCTATTCTTCTATCTATCGTTCTATCCATCCATCCATCTATTCTTCTATCTATCGTTCTATCCATCCATCCATCCATCTATTCTTCTATCTATCGTTCTATCCATCCATCCATCCATCTATTCTTCTATCTATCTTTCTATCCATCCATCCATCTATTCTTCTATCTATCTTTCTATCCATCCATCATCTATTCTTCTATCTATCGTTTTATCCACCCATTTGTCGTTCTATCTATCCATCCATCATCTATTCTTCTATCTATCGTTCCATCCATCCATCTATTCTTCTATCTATCTTTCTATCCATCCATCCATCTATTCTTCTATCTATCGTTCTATCCATCCATCCATCTATTCTTCTATCTATCGTTCTATCCATCCATCCATCTATTCTTCTTTCCATCATTCTATCCATCCATCCATCTATTCTTCTATCTATCTTTCTATCCATCCATCTATTCTTCTATCTATCGTTCTATCCATCTATTCTTCTATCTATCTTTCTATCCATCCATCCATCTATTATTCTATCTATCGTTCTATCCATCCATCTATTCTTCTATCTATCTTTCTATCCATCCATCTATTCTTCTATCTATCTTTCTATCCATCCATCCATCTATTCTTCTATCTATCTTTCTATCCATCCATCTATTCTTCTATCTATCGTTCTATCCATCCATCCATCTATTCTTCTTTCCATCATTCTATCCATCCATCCATCTATTCTTCTATCTATCTTTCTATCCATCCATCTATTCTTCTTTCCATCGTTCTATCCATCCATCTATTCTTCTATCTATCGTTCTATCTATCATTCCATACATCCATACATGTTATATTTTTGTCTTGTTTTCCAGTAGAAATATCTAAACATTCACAAATCAAGATACATTTACTTGAGAAGCAAAATTATTTTATTAAGTGTTTATTCTGAAAAATGTATCTCAATTTAGTTGGGAAAAAAAACCATCAATGGGGTCAGAAAAATACTATTTTATTTTTCTTACTCCACTGGCACATTATTTTTTCTTAAGCACAAAATCACTATTTATAAGCAAGACTTTTGTCATTTTGCTTATAATATATCTTGATTTAGTCATTTTAGATATTGGTACTGGAAAAAAAGAGAAAAATACTGAGCAAGAATATTTTTTTAGTGATGCATACACTGCAGAAAAAAAAATCTTCCTCTGCATTTTAATCTTTTTTTTTGTTGAAAAGTTGTTTTTCTTTTCTTGGGAGTAAATTTGCTTAGGGTCCATTTCCGTCAAGTTTTTTATGGCCTGCTTCTCGTCAGCTGTGTAGACGTTATTTTTAATTACTGAACCAATTATTCATATATTAAGACATGTATGCTTATCCTTTAATGTCTGACGGGAAGTAATGCATCCAAGAATCATCTGCGTCGTTTAGTCTGCGACTCAGTCCAAGAATAATGAGTGTGTTTGAGTGACCTTGTGCTCGGCTAACACAGTCACTTAGCGGCTAGTCACGAGAAACACACCCCGGGTGACCTGCACTACATCTGTCTTTCTGGGGCCAGACGGGAGACGGGACGGGTCACAGAAGGTCTCAATATTTGTCCAGCATATGAGAGTCTGAATCATGACAGGATATCCACCGCCAGACGACTTTAAGTGCTAATGACTAATGAAACCCTAATTAATCAGATGAACATCTTAAGCACACTTGCTGCCCTGAAGCAATTTAGCATGAGGCCTTTCGAGAATTTATATGATAATGACAAAGTAAATCTCATGGAAACATGTCCAGGTCACATTTTACCACAAATTGAAAAGAAAGATAATAATAATAAAAATAATTAAAAAAATATTATATATATATATATATATATATATATATATATATATATATATATATATATATATATATATATATATATACTCAAATGTAATTTCATGTCATTTTCTTGACATGTATTTTCATGAAAAATATATTTCTTGATTTTATGTGTGTGTGTGTGTGTGTGTGTGTGTGTGTGTGTGTGTCTGTCTGTCTGTAAAAACATTATTATATCTATATTATAATATAATATATATAGATTTTTTTAATCCATTATAGTTATGAGCATTTGGGGGAATTGGATAAAATAAAAAAAAATAAATATAAAAAATTAAAAAATAAATTAAAAAATACAGTAAAATAAAAAAGCTTAATGTCATACAAAACAGTTTAATTTGGTTTTACTATGCATGTATACACACTAAAAAAATGCTGGGTTGTTTTAACCCAAATTTGGGTCAAATATGGACGAACCTAACAGTTGGGTTAAAAATTTTAATAAAAAAATTTAACCCAACGGCTGGGTTTGTCCATATTTGACCCAAATCTGGGTTAAAACAACCCAGCATTTTTTAGAGTATAAAACTGTTATATTCACCCCCTGAACAGATGCATGCTGGGATATGAAGAGGCCCCTCAGAGAGAAGTGAGAAACTCTCAGACAAGATTTAAATAAACAGGGACACAGACACTGTCAATACCATCCTATAGCTCTAAATTATAGTGCAAATATTAGTCATATGTGTCTGGAGGAATACTGTAATCTGCCAATACTGAATGTGAGAAAACCATTAGGAAAAATCCTTTAACTAAACATATTTTAACGGGTCGATAAGAAGTCACTGAGAATATATTTGTGAACACTTAATGTTTTATTTCATGTGAGCTGTACACATTTGTAAGACATTCACGTGTCATTGCAGCGTTACCTTGTTTTTCTGTGGTCTGCAGCGCCATCTATCGGCCACAGAGTGAAAATGCCACTACATGATTGCAACAGTCTATAAAGATGGCTTATACTGGCTTTAAATACTGATTAAATAATTCCAGTCCACAGCTGCAATACCGTCATCCACTTTATTCCAGAAGTGTAAACTCAGATATACCTCTCTGAAGTGGTTTTACGAGCTGCCTTTAAGGCAATGTTAATGTTCATTAGCTTTAGCTTAATATACTTATAGATCCTTCAGCCTCCCTGAACAAAAAATCATGTCAATCTTTGGTCTGAATAATAATAATAATAATAATAATAAAATCTTATTAAGAAAATGCATCCTCTTTTCCAGCATCTCAACCATCTTTTCACAGATCCACGTGAGCGCTGGCCATAGTTTGGACATAAAAAATCATACTTTCCAACCTAAAAGCAGCTTTTTACAGAGAAACACTCTGATTTCTGGTCACAGGTTAGTTAAGAAGGGCAGCTTGTACTATATGGTTTACACAGTGTAGTTATAGAGAGAGACCCTGCTGAAATAACCAAAATCAGCCTTGACCAGCTTAAATAACCAGCATAATGCATATTTTTGGATATGCTACACTAATAAAAACGCTTGTGCCAGTGACACATCAGCATGTTCATCTAAACTAGTTAAAGCCCCATGAAATTCTTTATGACTTCCTGTGTTGATGCATTTCCTTTTGAAACAGGAAGTTGAAGTGGGACATAATAAAAGACTAGTGCAATTTAAAAAAACACACCCAATAGAGAGCAAAAGTCGGGTTACGGGACCTTCATTTTCTACATATGGAAATTGATTTTGAACAATAACTTATAAACCTTTAAAGACAGATACTGTGAGCTACGAGGTTGTTAAGCTGTCAGCCAGCATAATTGTGTTTAACAGCAGAATTCCTGGTGAAAAACTACATTACCCATGATGCCCTACAGAAAATTCCACCAATCAGACTCGAAAAAAGCAGCATGTGCCAAAAGATCTTGTTAGCTCCACTGCAAATGACCTATAATCGAGTCAATCTCTCTACACTCTCAAAATACTTGCATAATTGATTTAAAAACTAATTTAAAACTACTCATTAACAAATGTTGAATATATATATACTATATATAAACAATATATTTTAAGATTATAGCAAAATATGCTTAAAATATATTGTTTATATATATATATATATATATATATATATATAATCAACATTGTTAATGAGTAGTTTTAAAGTAGTTTAAAGGCGTATAACTCTTTAATAGCTGAATTCATGGTGAAAAACTACATTACCCATGATGCCCTACATAAACCAATCAGAGTAAAAAAAGTAACACGTGATAAAATCTCGTAGCTCCGCTGCAAGTGACGTAATCGAGTCTCTATCTCTATGCTCTCAAAATACTTATGTTTGCTGTAAACTTAAAATATATTGTTTATATAGGCTATATAATCAACATTTGTTAATGAGTAGTTTTCGTTTGCAATTCAATTATGCGGTTCGCAATGCTTCATGGGATTGTAGTTTTTTCCCCCTTACTTGTCTTTTTGTCCAATTTTTAAAAAACATGTTTTTTTTTTTTAAATACCATGGATTAACAATTTTGTTGCTCTAGTGCTGGTTTATACATTATTTTTCAAAATACATTTCTAGTTTTTACTTCCGGAAACAGACAGTTGCTCTCTATAATCTTTAGTTTATGTAAAACACTACACTTAGTGGACGAAAGCCAAGAAAATACTTTCAAAATAAATAAATTCCAGTCACTTCCTACCGGCTGTTTGGGTAAGGAAATAAATATGAGCACACTATTTGCACAGACTTTCTTAATACACAATCCCGGTTGTCTAAAATTCTTTGATGCACATTACTCCTTTGTTTTCATAATCTTTCATCAAAATGTTACAACTCACTCCTCTGAAACGACTTTCCTTTTCCCTGTTACTTTTTAATCCCGCCCCTCCAATCGCATGACTCCCACTTTTCCTGTTTTAATCAGAAATGCATCTGACTATATGAATAAAAAAATTTGTGAATGCTATTTCATGATGACTTTAAGATGGCTGGGTTTGTCCATGTTTGACCCAAAATTGGGTTAAAACAACCCAGCATTTTTTAGAGTGTTGGTACAAACTAGTGTAAACTGTTTGTTTGTTTTTTCAGCAGGAGTGTGCGAGAAAAAGAGGGCTTTAATGATGCTTCTGGAGTTTTCCATGGGAAATACAGTCATTGCCCGTCAGCCCAGGGTTCTCCGTCCTCCGCTATGAGTCAGATGGGTTGTGTGGCATCAATCCCTGTGTAATAAAAAGACTTTGATTACATAGTGCACTCTCATGTCCAGCCCATCACAGACAGGGTCACATCTTCATTACACAAATGTCCCTTTCAAAACGTGTTGATCGATGCCTCTAAGCAAGCGCTGGACCAGAGCCCAGATCGGGGAAAAGCAAATGCAGCCGACAAACACTTAAAAAGTCCTAATCAGCAATAATTACGGAGGATGAGCATGACGATACATACACAGTAAAAAAAAAAGTTGAGTTATTTTTAACCCAACCATTGGGTTATGCATATTGGGTCATTATATTGGGTTATCTTAAAATGTGTTGGGTCATTTGTTTACGTCGATGGGTTAGTTTTAGTTATAACCTAACAGTCGGGTAAAATACGTTCCTGTACTGTATGTGTACATCTGTGCTACCAATTTGTGTACTGTGTGTCCACAGGTCTTGAATTGAATGAGTATATATTTTAATATTTGCACATTATCACATTTGTGTATGTTCTGTTTTATTCCATTTGTTTTATTCCATTCTGTTTTATTCCATTCCAGCCTGTATTTGAAAAGAAAGTGTATTTTATTTATTTAAAATAATGGCATAAATAAAAATAAATGGTTAACTCAACTGTTGGGTTCCAATGCATTGGGTTAAAACTTAAAATAACCCACAGTGGTATAACACCCCATGGTTGGGTTATTCGTTGGGTTATTTTTAAGCCAACATTATTAAGTGAGTAGGTGCTACTTTTACCTTCTCTACCTCTGACTTGTCCTTGGCATAGCTGCTGCTTTCACAAACCTGACTGGCTCACATTATGTGCTGCGATAATGTATCGCAATTTAGCCTTTCGTGTTCTACTGCCAAGATTGTGCTCACTTATCAGCTTGATTTATTACTCTAATTTATACGCTCAGCTTGGCTCAATGTTGAGGACAGCAGATCTGATTGGACATGAGTTTCCTCATGCCGCAGTGTGCTGTCTTTATCAGGACTCTAGTGTAGATGTAAGGCTGTTGAATTGAAACACTAATAGCTGCAGAGAGAGAGAGAGAAGACTGATATGCATTCTGGTTTTGACATGCACAACTTTTCAGTTTAGACTAAATTAAATGCAATAATACAGTACTGGGGTTTCAATCTCTGGTCACATAGTTTAGCATTTAAAGCTCATAAAAACTTGATTTTTAGATTTCCTAAAATAAAGTATTTTTTGTGCAAGACCATGCAAAAATCTCAATTCAAATCTCAAGTCTCAATTCTAGGTTGTCAGGGCATTGATATGTGGTTTCTAAGGGTTTTTTAGAATGTTGCTATGAGGTTGCTAAAGTGTTTTGTTGTGAGTGGCATTTTAGAATGTTGCTATACGGTTGCTAGGGTTTTTAGAATGTTGCTGTGTAGGTTCTAATGTGTCATGTTGAGAAGTAATGTGTTACTTAGGCCAATTATTTCTGATATATTATGATTTGAACCGAATTGTGAACTGATTAAAAGTGAAGAGTGTTATGTAAAATGGGATTATGATGAGATTACTAACATAATATACATTCTAAATCGCATGCTTCTCCCTACTATATAGCAGTAGGGGTGTATTCAGGTTTACTGGGACACGTTTTGCCATTGAGATGACTAGGGAAAAGTATCCAAATCAATCTGAATTCACCATATGTGACAAAAGAAGTATTTCTGAATTCACAACACTCAAAAGAGTCGGCGAAAAGTACCCGGATGATCTTTTTCTTCCGGCGTGATTCTGAAGTGTGCATTGGATGGACACTTTACTATCCCATGAGGCCAAGAGGATTTATGAATGGTAATGAAGCGACGCAACTGATGCTATAGGTCACGTGAAAAAGGAAATATGGCGAATGTAGTGCGTCTAGATTATAACATTCATATTATAGCATATAGAACATACTTTTTTTAGCAGTATTTACTCATTCAAAAACAAGTACTACCTACTCAAGAGAGAATGCGCTTTCTGACGCAGCCATAGAGCCAGAAAGGCACGTGATCATATTGCAAGGTTTGTAGCGTGCTGAAGCTCCGCCTACTCAGCTGTCAATCAACAAGTAGGCTACTTGTTTTGAACTTTGGCGCCAACGTATGCGGAAAATAACCGTCCGAATAAAACATTTGGATTTGCGTATTAATATACACCGGCAAGACCTCAGCATGACTGAAACCTGTATGCAGCGACACGGGTTATGAATCACATCGGAAGTTCAGTTGACACAGGTATGCCTTTAAATACACTAAATATTCTGCGAGAAACATCTTGCTGGGTTCAAATATGAGAGATGTGTCTCATCTGTGATCGGATTATAACATCAGATGTAAACAGTGCCTCGGTGATTGCCAGCCTGTTGCAATGTGGTTGCTAAGGTGTGCTGACTGTTTTAGCATGATATTCTGGGATTGCTCAAGTGTTTTGTATGGTTTAGCAAATTAAAGGGATAAGATAGTTTACCCAAAAATGAAAATTCTGTCATTAATTAATCATCCTCATGTCGTTCAAAACCGTAAGACTTTCGTTCATCTTCAAAACAAAAATGAAGATCATTTTGATTAAATCTGAGAGCTTTCTGTCCCTCCATACCACTATTCTTCATAAAGTTCATAAAGAAATCGTTAAACGATCCATATGAATTCATTGCATACATTCCATTTAAATTGGTTCGGTCCAAATTTTATGAAGAGACTCTTCATAATCTCTTTATATGATGAACAGATTGAATTTAGGCTATTATTTACATATAAATGTTGATCAGCGAACATAAACAGAAGCTGAACCGAATCTGCTTGACGGGCAAGAATGAAGTTCAAACGTGATGCGTTACAGGAGAATGAACCTCATTGGTTCTTGCTGAAGCTCAACCGTGATGCATAACATGAGAATGAACCTCATTGGTTCTTGCTGAAGCTCAAACGTGATGCGTTATACGAGAATGAACCTCATTGGTTCTTGCTGAAGCTCAACCGTGATGCATAACATGAGAATGAACCTCATTGGTTCTTGCTGAAGCTCCAGCGTGATGCGAGCACAAGAATAAACCTCATTGGTTCTTGCTGAAGCTCAGACGTGATGCGTAACATGAGAATGAACCTCATTGGCTCTTGCTGAAGCTCAACCGTGATGCATAACATGAGAATGAACCTCATTGGTTCTTGCAGAAGCTCAACGTGATGCGTAACACGAGAATGAACCTCATTGGCTCTTGCTGAAGCTCAAACGTGATGCGTAACACGAGAATGAACCTCATTGGTTCTTGCTGAAGCTCAAACGTGATGCATAACACGAGAATGAACCTCATTGGTTCTTGCTGAAGCTCAAACGTGATGCGTAACATGAGAATGAACCTCATTGGCTCTTGCTGAAGCTCAAATGTGATGCATTGCATAACACGAGAATGAACCTCATTGGTTCTTGCTGAAGCTCAAACGTGGTGCGTAACATGAGAATGAACCTCATTGGCTCTTGCTGAAGCTCAAACGTGATGCGTAACATGAGAATGAACCTCATTGGCTCTTGCTGAAGCTCAAATGTGATGCGTAACATGAGAATGAACCTCATTGGCTCTTGCTGAAGCTCAAACGTGATGCGTAACATGAGAATGAACCTCATTGGCTCTTGCTGAAGCTCAAATGTGATGCGTAACATGAGAATGAACCTCATTGGTTCTTGCTGAAGCTCAAATGTGATGCGTAACACGAGAATGAACCTCATTGGTTCTTGCTGAAGCTCAAACGTGATGCGTAACACGAGAATGAACCTCATTGGTTCTTGCTGAAGCTCAAACGTGATGCGTAACACGAGAATGAACCTCATTGGTTCTTGCTGAAGCTCAAACGTGATGCGTAACACGAGAATGAACCTCATTGGTTCTTGCTGAAGCTCAAACGTGATGCGTAACACTAGAATGAACCTCATTGGTTCTTGCTGAAGCTCAAACGTGATGCGTAACTCGAGAATGAACCTCATTGGTTCTTGCTGAAGCTCAAATGTGATGCGTAACACGAGAATGAACCTCATTGGTTCTTGCTGAAGCTCAAACGTGATGCGTAACATGAGAATGAACCTCATTGGTTCTTGCTGAAGCTCAAACGTGATGCGTAACACGAGAATGAACCTCATTGGTTCTTGCTGAAGCTCAAACGTGATGCGTAACACAAGAATAAACCTCATTGGTTCTCATTTACTACAATTGATCTGTGAGTTGATGAATGTTATGAGTAAAAGCCTATTCACATGGAATAGTTTTACAATCTCTTTATGAACTTTTTGAAGTGTCAAAATGGTAGTTGCTTAGCTGTCAATGGAGGGACAGAAAGCTCTCAGATTTCATCGAAAAGATCTTCATTTGTGTTTTGAAGATGAAAAAGTCTTACGGGTTTGGAATGACATGAAGGTGAGTGATTAATGACAGAATTTTCATTTTTGGGTGAACTAACCCAAAAGTTAAAATGTTTATTAGTTAAATAATGGATCTGTTTTAAGAAGAACCAATTTTGCTGTACGAAGCATATATTTGATTCATATGGTGTAGATTATTCAGAAAGAAACAATGAAACATTTTCCAAATGCGTAGCCAGTCCATTTGCATTTTTGTTCTTGACTTCCAGGAATAATCTTTACACTTTTAATAATTTAATGGTTTTTAGACTGGTCTATTATTGTGGTGCAATATATTTCAGATAACCCCACCCCTAAAAAGCTCATAAAAACAAAACAAACTGTGGTTGGTCATTTTCCGTGTCGATCAGGTGGGTCTCTTCCTGTCTAAGGGGGCGTTTAATTGGTGGCCAGAATAAGAAGCAATGCGACCAGACTTTATGCCGTCATATGAATGCTCTTTATCCCTCATTTGTCCAAATCTTCTACCACACCAGAAACATCAAGCCAAGTCTGAGCGCTCACAGTCAGATGTAATTATCCACCTACCCAAAAGTAAAACTGTATTCTGCACATTTATATTTTATGATTGTTCTTAAATTAGCTTTAGCTTGAACAATATATCAAAGCTGAAATGAATATATTATAGTTGCAATTTAGCTTTAATGTCTCTGGGCCAGATGAAAATTAAATTAATATTTTATTTGAGTAATAATATGTCACACACAAGATGATACTTGTGTTCAGAGCAGGATGATCCATATCACTAAAGTGACTTCCTAGAGCTTTCAGGTACGTTTCATTGAAGTATTGCACTGCAAAAAAGGCCTTTCTTACTTAATATTTTTGTCTTGTTTCCAGTCCAAATATCAAAAAATTCAAGAAAGTATTAAATCAAGAAGCATTTATTGGATGAGTAAACTGACATAATAAATAACATCTTGTTTTCTTAAAACAAGCAAAATTATCTGCCAATGGGATGAGAAAAATAATCTAAACTCAAATGGAAAACAAGAAAAATAATCTTAATTCAGTTATATAATAGATCATTTTTCTTATTTTCTTACCCCATTTGCAGATCATTTTTTCTAGTTTCAAGCAAAATTTAGATATTCGGACTGGAAAAAATACTAAGTAAGAAAATAATTTTTTGCAGTCTGCAAAAGAAAAAAAAATGGACAGAAATGAGTGAATAGTTGTCAGTGAAAGTAAGAGTATTAACTGTATGTAGAGCTATATAAAGTTAATGTGTATAGCAGCTCAGATCATTTGATCTTGTGAGAAATTGACTTTTGCACACTTTAATGTCTTGAGAACTTAAAATTTTCTTTGGAGAAACATATGAGAAATGAGACTTAAAGGGATAGTTCAACCAAAAATGAAAATTCTGTCAGTATTTACTCTCCCTCATGTTGTTCAACCCCGTAAGACCTTCGTTCATCTTCAGAACACAAATTAAGATATTTGTGATTAAATCTGAGAGCTGGATCACTCCTCCATAGGCTTCTAAGGGATTGAAACTTGTTCCCCGAAAAGTTATTAAAGACATCGTTAAAATAGTCCAAGTGACTACAGTGGCTCAATCTTAGGTTTATCAAGCGACGAGAATACTTTTTGTGCGCAAAAACAAACAAAAATAACGACTTTATTTCAACTATTCATTTCCTTCTCTGTGGGCCTCGAGTCAGTTCACTAGTGTAATAGCGTAAGCTTCTGTTGTTGTACGTCACATGCATCACACACATGACCAGCGTCGGCCAATAGTGAGCCTACGTGTGACGTAGCTCTACGCAATCACACTTCGTTAACTCACTCGAGGAACAATGCTATACTTAGTATTTTTAATATTTTTAGTATTTTTGTCACTAGTGTAACAGCGCAGCGCTTCTGTGTTTAATATTTTTAGTATTTTTGTCACTAGTGTAACAGCGCAGCGCTTCTGTGTTGTACGTCACATGCATCACACACATGACCAGCGTCGGCCAATAGTGAGCCTATGTAGCTCTACGCAATCACACTTCGTTAACTCACTCGAGGCCCACAGAGAAGGAAATGAATAGTTGAAATAAAGTCGTTATTTTTCTTTGTTTTTGCGCACAAAAAGTATTCTCGTCGCTTGATAAACTTAAGATTGAGCCGCTGTAGTCACTTGGACTATTTTAACGAGGTCTTTAATAACTTTTCGGGGAACAAGTTTCAATCCCTTAGAAGCCTATGGAGGAGTGATCCAGCTCTCAGATTTAATCAAAAATATCTTAATTTGTGTTCGAAGATGAACGAAGGTCTTACGGGGTTGAACAACATGAGGGAGAGTAAATACTGACAGAATTTACATTATTGGGTGAACTATCCCTTTAAATAGGTTACCTAAAAATTAACCAAAAAAAGAAGATATTTTGAAAAATCAATTAGTGAAAGTGAATGGGAGAAAGAAAGAAAGAAAGAAAGAAAGAAAGGAAGAAAGAGTCATACAGGTTTGGAACAACATTTTTAGGTGAGCTATCCTTTTAAGCAAAAGTTTCTCTCTCAATTTAATCTCATTGCTGTCTGGTAGAAACAAGTGACGTACTGAAGAGATCTCATTTGGGATTTTTCTTTCATACGCTTTAGTCTCCGGAATTTAAATGAAAACCACTTGTAAGTACTACAACGTTCTCCATTAGGCTTCATTTTGAAGACATGGCTTCCCGAACACACTCAGAAAGACATTGTGCACTGCAAAAAATGCTTTTCTTACTTAGTATTTTCGTCTTGTTTTCAGTCCAAATATAAAATTTCTTAAATCAAGAAGCATTTAATAGAGAAGTAAAATGACTAGGGGTGGCATGATCCGCCTTTTTTGCCTCCGATACCGATTCCGATACCTGGGACTCAGTATTGGCCGATACCGATCCGATCCAATACTAAAATAATTATTAAAAAACAGTGCAAAATTATCTAATAAACTGTATCTGTATGCCTCACTGTGGGGAAGAGACTGTGATTATTCTTTTGTTAAAGGCATCAAAGCTTGACTTAAACATTATTTTCCTTACTTTGTAAAACAATACAGACAAAATATATACTATATAATTAAAAGACATTTATTTTAAAATTTTAAGCACAACTTTTTAATGAAGCAGCAACTTATGATAGATTGGACAGAACAACTAAGGCTATCAATAAACTGCCATTGCGCAAAAGTATTGTAATATGAAAGCCTCCAATTCAGAGCGGCACGAAACACTTATGCGCATCCCGTGCGCAGAACGATGCGCTCGAAGCAACATGGAGTCACGGCACGCAGCGCGTCGCATTGAAAAGTTCAAAGCACAAAAGTAAGATATACATATATTTCTTTATTTATTCATTAGTTTGAGCCTTTTAACAGTTTTAAATTTCAGTTAATGTGCGCGTGAAGAGCAATTATATCGCTCTCTACTCCAGTGTTGTGATCACTGATATTTTGTGTTGTGATCTAACAGACACCCGGTAGAAAGTAACATGTGGAACTCCAGCACGTTAAAGTCATTTTATGCAAACCATAGACCTTTATCTACAGATCTACAGTATAATAATAGGAACATTGACTCATCTTGGAGAGAGTTTCATCGTGTTGACTGTTTTACCCGAGCGCGACGCGCTGGTTCAGTGCTGGGAATGGCTGACAGCCGCAGCGGAGGGAAGCACTTAGGTGAAGATTAATTTAAAGGGTTAGTTCACCCAAAAATGAAAATTAAGTCATTAATTACTCACCCCCATGCTGTACCAACCCCGTAAGACCTTCGTTCATCTTCGGAACACAAATGAAGATATTTTTGATTAAATCTGAGAGGTGGATCACTGCTACATAGGCTGCCAGAGGGAATGAAACTTGACGGCCCAGAAAGTCATTAAAGAACATGTTTAAATATTCCATGTGCCTACAGTGGCTCAACTATAAGTTTATCAAGCGACGAGACTACTTTTTTCCCGAAAAAAACCCCATAAATAACGACTTTATTCGACTACTCCTTTTCTTCCTTGTGGGCCTGAGACGATAGTTCAAGAGATTTCCACGACGCATGCGCGAGAACTGAGAAGAGGACGTTCTTCTTCTAATACTTCTTGTTCAGTTCTCGCGCATGCGTCGTGGAAATCTCTTGAACTCTCGTCTCAGGCCCACAAGGAAGAAAAGGAGTAGTCGAATAAAGTCGTTATTTATGTTTTTTTTTCGGAAAAAAAGTATTCTCGTCGCTTGATAAACTTATAGTTGAGCCACTGTAGGCACATGGAATATTTAAACATGTTCTTTAATGACTTTCTGGGCCGTCAAGTTTCATTCCCTCTGGCTGCCTATGTAGCAGTGATCCACCTCTCAGATTTAATCAAAAATATCTTCATTTGTGTTTCGAAGATGAACGAAGGTCTTACGGGGTTGGTACAGCATGGGGGTGAGTAATTAATGACTTAATTTTCATTTTCGGGTGAACTAACCCTTTAACGATTCAAATCTGTAACTTACCTCACATTAAACTTTATGTAATGGCTTCAGAAAACCTGAAATACAGGACACGAAAAGATTACAGTGCTTTATAATGTTTTGTGCCTTTTGTGTTGTATAACAATAACATTCGTAGGCTATACAATATCGGATCGGATTTGGATGGTCTCGTCTGGCGATACCCGATCCGGCAAATATTGGTAGTATCGGAGCAATAGCGATACTGAGTATCGGATCGGCGCACCCCTAAAAATGACATATGAAATTATAGGTTCTAAGGTTATTAAGATGATTTTTCTTGTTTTCCATTTGAATTAACATCATTTTTTTTACCCCATTGGCAGATTATTTAGCTTGTTTTAAGCAAAAACTCACTTAATTTTGATTTTTTTCTCCCCAGTAAACAAGATATCATTTCTTATGTAATTTACTTATCTAGTAAATGCTTCTTGATTTAAGAAATTATTGATATTTGAACTGGAAACAAGACAAAAATACTAAGTATAGCATTTTTTGCAGTGTGTAGCCTGAGCGAAGGCACCAAACGGTGGGCGTTCTTTATAAACACACGTCTACTAAAACATCCGCTGTCTGTTATGCACCTTCTTCCTGGTGTGTGTGTGTGTGTGTGTGTCTAGCTCAGCTGTTGCTGTGCCCTCCCAGATAGTGGGTGGCCATCATCGTAAATGATGTCTGAAAATGCCTGTGTTTATTTGACCATCACAAATATTGTACGAGCTTGCCTCATTCGGTTAGGCTCAAAGCCAAGTGGTTTCTAATGAAAACCAGACAGAAGGGCCAGTCTTGCAGAGACACATACCCTCCACTAGAGGACAATGCCAAACCATAACTACTGCTTTTACATCCCGGCAGGCAGAAATCAGTTCCTTTTGTTCTCAACCGCACACAAAGATCACATCTGCCATTTTAACTTTAACCCCAGAGGAATGTTGAATACGTCAGGGAATAGTGTCAAATTCTAGTTTTCCGAGTTGTGCTTCCTACCCCAAGCCAGGGATTTTTCTGAAGTATTAAAGTTCAGTGTGTGAATTTGTGCTCCAGATGAACGTGCACCAATAATGTGATTATTTCTAATAATCAGAGTAAGACGTTTACATGACACAAGCAAACCTCTTCTCTCCTGTTTACATGTAATTTTATTTTTCTGATTATTCACTAAGAACTGTGGTCCACTATTATTTACACAGCCCAATGCACAGCACAAATGATGAACTCACATACAGTAGACATGTTACTGGCCACTGTTTTAATCCGCGTACGTAAAATGCAAAACACATTTTTATGAACGTAGTGGTTTTTTTTTCAGTGATGCACCTAAAAATGTCTTCATTTCGATGTTTTCATACTTTAGGCTAATATACTGCATTATATTCATGTTGCACAATGTTGTCGGGTTTCTTCAGCACCATAAAAACGTGACCCCTTCTTTACCGCTATGTTTACGAATCACTTTGGTCAGAGTAAAATAGATAATATTAAAGTGTTTTACATACCTGTTTATTGCAATTAAAATTGGCATACGGCACTTATTTTGCTACGATTATGAGCTTAATCAGATCAATTTGATTAAAGTAGTGCGTTTATTGAACCCCGATTCCCGAATCCCGATTTTTTTGGTTCAAATAGAGAATCTCCCACAATTCTGAACCAAAAACTAAGCAAAATAACCTAATTTACTAGAGGTTCTGACAAAATGTTAATTGCTGCAGTCTATTTAATATGTTTGATTAATTTGAATTAATTATAAAAAAATCAGTTTGAGTGAATGATTCAAATACTCTCTCATAAAGACTTTATGTTTTTCATTACTGGATGAATCTGTGTTTTCTAAACGAATCTCTTGAATGAATGATTCAATGACAAATATATTTTTAAGTCACTTGTCGCCACCTACTGGTGTAACCATGTAATTGATACAACCGTTATTTGAAGCGTTAATACTGTAGATAGAGCCGAATCGCTGTCATTTAGGAATAAGATTGCGTGGGTTTGTGCAGCTATATAATATAGCATTGTGCAAGGAACTATGTTAAAATAAGTTATTATTAATACATAATCTACCCCTAATCATCATTTGTGTTAAAGGCATCAAAGCTGGTGGTATATTTTACTTCCACTTTCAGCTCGAATTGGATCTATTAGTACATTTTTCAAGAAGCATGTTTTTCCAATGAGCCTAAGTTGCATGTTTAGGGATGATAATATCTTCGAGACTTGGGTCGGTGACTTGTTTTGAGCCTGTAAGGATCCACTAGAAAGCACTAGCAACCACAAAGCAATGACCCGTCAACCCCCAAATCTGCACAGACACGCACCTCTCAAACTGTCTTCAGGGCATAGTTAATTTAATTAATGGACGAGGTAATATTATCTGCATATTGTCTACAGCAGCGTAAGATGATTTTCCAAAACAATCCCAACCTTCGAGCCGCGTTTGATCTTTTAACGTGCCTCAACAGCAGCCAAAGAAGAGCCGATGTAATCATAATTTTCATTTATAGAATGTTTACCAGACATTCCTGATTGTATCCTGAATTCCTCTGTGATAAAGCAAAGCCAAAGTCATGTTCACCCTCAGATCTGAGGTAATTCCATGAGGGAAAAGCTTTTGAATCGCAAAGCATTCAACACCGTTCATCTCCCCGCAGGGCAAACAACAAAGCTCAGTGTAATCTGAGGAAACAAGTGCAGCGTATATTGACACCGTGTTTTCCTGCGAAACAGATGGAAGAAATCTTTCATGACGCATAGTTAGCCGTGTTAACACTGAGTCATTGTGTTCACTATCTTCATCACAAATAGCTTGGTCTGTATTTCTAAGGAAATGATTCAGTGCAGACCCCACCATGCTTTCCTTTTCTGGGAAATAATAACTAAGAAAAAACACATGCGGATGGTGTCTGTTATAATAGCGAAGAAAGTTTTTCTTTAAACACACGATCTAAAAGACATGATGTTTCAGCACTTTTGTGATTTAGATGTTGCTCTTTTAAAGCTCAGGAGACTTAATGGATTTCTCTTGGATGTTTCTCTTGATATTCCTTTGAATAAATGTGATAATTGCTACTAGGCATGTATAAAATAAATGTAAATTGCAGCTCTTTGACATCTTGGCAAATTTAAGACATTGTTGTTGAGATGTCTTCTATGACTCTTTCGTAGATGTGAGATTTTTTCAAGAGAAAAAGCTTAAAAGCAGACATTTCCATGTGCTCTTCATTTAATCTCATTGTAGCAGAAATTTTTTTGATATTAAAGAGATGTCATTTGTGATTTTTCTTTCTTATGTCTACCATTCAAAAGTTTGGGGTCAGTATGATTTTTTTGAAAGAATACTTTTATTCAGCAAGGACGCATTAAATTGATCAAATGTCACAGTGAATACATTTATAATGTTTCAAAACTATTGTACATATAGATTATATTTCAAATAAATGCTGTTCTTTCGAACTTTCTATTCATTAAAAAGTCCTGGACAAAAAATGCCATGGTTTCCGCAAAAATGTAAAGCTGGTTTAAACATTGATAATAATCAGACATGTTTCTTGAGCAGCAAATCATCATATTATACTGATTTCTGAAGGATCATGTGACACTGAAGACTGGAGTAATGATGCTGAAAATTCAGGTTTGATCACAAGAATAAATTACATTTTAAAACATACTCAAACAGAAAACTGCTATTTTAAATTTGACTGTAGTTTTGATTAAATAAATGCATCCCGGGTGAGCATAAGAGACTTCTTTCAAAATCATTAATAAACCTTCACGACCCCAAACTTTGTATATGCATTATTGTGTGTGTTTAGACATGCATGAGCATAAACACAGCAAGCACATGCTCTTCTGAGGACATTTAGTGTCCACTTACCCTGAGTTTCGTCACCAAGGTCAAGGAACATTACGACCAAGTGATTGATTAAGCATGTGTGCAACTGTGTCTGAGTATGCATGATGTGTTTGTTTGATTGTCTTTGGGTTTCTGTGAAAGCAATTTAGTTTTGAGTCCTTACACTACGGTGGATGAGAGCATCTTGTGTTTTCCAGGGTAAGGAGGTGTCCTCATCTTCAGCTGTCCGTTATGAGGGTAAGGTGGAGGCCGGTGGGTTTTATTTGAGTTAGTGCACACTACTGGAACTACAGGGGGTCTGTGGTTTTCCAGTTGCCCTTTCCTTGCCGTTCGGTGTGGTAGGCAGTTTCCATTGAGCGTCCTATGAGTCCTTTGAGTCTCTGAGGTTTGTTTCACAACTCTTTTGCCTTTATCCTCAACAGTAATGGATCGCTGCTCAGGAGGGGGCAGGCTTGTGTGGTTTCTCATTGGCGAATGACTAGTATTGTGAACTAAATCCACATGGCTGTGTGTGAGAGAAGAGTCGGAAGTCGTGTCCTCTTCGCCATTCGAATAGTGGATCAACGCCACAACATCAGTATGACTGCTTTTGGTGGCATCTTGGGAGAGTCCATTGGATGGACTTGTTTCTTCTTCATCAAGGTCAATGTGGGACGTCAGAACATCGATCTGTTGGACGACCTTCACAGACAAAGAGGGTTAAAAAACAAAGTTAAAGGAATAGTGTGCTTAAAAATAAAAAGCAACTTTATACTTTACAGAATAGATGCTATACACTGCTGTTTTGCAAGCTCCAAAAAGCACTTCTGTAGTCATTTAATAATTTTTCACTGAAATGCTTCTTCTCTGCCAATGCATTCACATTTACATATATTAACACGGTGCATCAAAATGTGTTGCACCAACTATGACGCCAATGGTTTTTGCAATCATATTGAGTTACTATAGTTAACAAAGCTAAACTAAATGTTTGTAAACTGAACCAAAAATAAAACTAACACAACTGAAGTTGTCATGATTACATCTATAAAATCATTTTAGGTTTCCAAACAAGTTTCCCAGACGCTTCTAGAGCCCATCTGTCATTAATCAATCATAATCCCGCCCCTAAACACACAACAAAAAAACACTTCTTTAGTCATTTAATATTTTTTTACTGGAAATATTCACTGGAATTCTTCTTCTCTGCCACTGCGTTCACATTCACATATTCAAACATGGTGCATTGAAATGTTTTGCACCAAGTATGACGCCAATGGTTTTTGCAAGCATATTGAGTTATTATAGTTAACAAAACCGAAGCTAAATGTTTCTAAACTGAAACAAAATAAAACTAACATGGTAAAACTCAAAATAAACTAAAGTTGTCATGATTGCATCTACGAAATCATTTTAGGTTTCCAAACAAGTTTCTTCAAACTCATCTGTCATTAATCAATCATAATCCCGCCCCTAAACACACGTCATTGGCTGAGTCACAAATTCTCATGTCATGCCTCTCAAACAAACCAATCAGTGTATTGAAAACGTCTCAGTAACTTCAATGACTCTGAACATTAACCTTAGATTATATAGAAAATATAAAACACGTCCTTCACCTTTGAAGTTTGTTTTAAACAAATCTTCACATCATCATTGGGTAAAGATGTCATAACATACTTTTTTGGCTTCTTTCTCTGCGATGCATTAATCTACTGACTTTATTTCCAGCTGCAGTCATTTACATCTTATGGGAGTCTTGATGCATTCACTGAAACATGCCTAAATAATTCAATTAATGTTTTACATCCTGCACAGTCCATTATTGCTAATGTCAATCTGCACGTATTAAGTTATTTTTAGGTATTGATTTTAAGATTCTGTTCTCTTTTAACAGGCCTTTGTGATGGATTTAAGAATTGGCCACTTCCCATCCAGAAAATACAATATTCCTCTATACAATAAGCTTCCAGTGGAACATTTCCAGCTCTGCTGAATATAATTGACCGTTCGTTTCTGGCAGATGTGTGCTTTGGCTTCTGAAGGCTTTCAGATGATGTTTAGTTTTGCTGTTTTTCAGAATAAGTTTATTACAAAGATGCTTGCTAAGAACACACAGATAATATATTTCCTCTGGCTAAACAGGATGAAAGTGCTTATTAAAATCCCATCTCAAATATGTTAAACCCAAAATCAGCGACAAATCTTGTTATATGAATGTTTCCTCATAGCTGTATACGAATGCATGTAGAAAACTCATTATAAATAGTAGCCGGTCACCAACAGCATGTCATTTCACTGTTTGGCGTTCCAAACCTATGACTTTTGTGGAACAGAAGATAATCTTGAGAAATGTCTCATTTTTTTTGGTGCATATAATGTTAATCAATGGGGTCCAATGTTGTTTGGTTCTCAATGTTCTTCAAATAATCTTATTTTATGTTCCACAGAGGAAAGTCAGTCATACTGGTTTGGAAAATGTGAGTAAAATAAAATAATTTTCATTCTGGGTGAAGCATCAATTTAAGAAAAATTGCATGCAACATGCACCAATATATCCAAATCATTTAACAAGCAAGTATTCATTACTTGAGTGAGCTCATTGTTTCTGCCTTAAATTAATACATTATATGCTAACTGTGTGATTTGTATGTGTACATTTCTGAAATACATAACGTGGACAGTCACCTCTGATAACAGATCACTCTAAATTTTAATGTGGACTCATGCATTTTCTGTAAAGCTGCTTTGAAACTATATATATTGTGAAAAGCGCTATACAAATAAATGTGAATTGAATGAGTAAATGACAGAATTTTGAGTGAACAATCCAAACCTATGACTTCTTTGGAACAGAAGATATTCTGAGAAATGTCTGGTTTTGTTGGTACATTCAATGTAAGTCAATAGGGTCTAATTTTGTCTAGTTCTTAATTTTCGTCAAATAATCTTCTTTTATTTTCCACAGAGGAAGGTCAGTTATACAGGTTTGGATCATTTTCATTTTGGGTGAAGTATCAATTTAAGTAAAATTGAATGCTTTCATAAATAAATGACAGAATTTTGGATGAACAATCCCATATTTTTCAGTTTGTATTAAACAGTCAAAATTATTCACTCTATTTATTATTGCATCCTCACCTCTTTCATCTCCAACTGGACCTGTTTGAGACCACCCAGCACTTCCTCGAGCTCAGTGACCACTTGTTTGATCTGTTCCCGTACAGTTCCCTGGCTCTTCCTCTGGTTGCCATGGTTTTCCAGACCTTGACCCATCCTTATTTCCCGCTTCGATCCGTTCACCTGCAGCCTCGAGCGTCCCAACTTGGTGGAGGGCACCTCGGTTGGGAAAAAAGCGGAGTTTTCCCCGTTACTGTGTGGTTTTCCAGGACTTGATTGTCTGCTGGTCTCCGGGCTCTTATGCGTGTGTTGCTCTTCGTGATGCTGGAAAGACACCCGTCGCCTTGTGCAATGTCCGTTATATCCATGCACGTCATCCCACTCCCGGTGATATCCATAGTGCTGATCCGACGAGAAGTACGGCTGACCTCTGACCTTTAAAACATGACCCCCATTGAACGGATGAAGCAACTCCGGGTAATACCAACGTTGGACGCATCCACATTCCCGCCGGATCTCCGTAACGCATGGAGAATCCCACCTGGGCGTCCGTACATCCACCCAGGAATAGCATGGATGTCGTATTTCCTTGCCATAAACTTGGCGTGGCGTTGACAAAATGATCCTCTCCGCTCCGTCTATCCCCAACTCCTTCGGGAACGGGGCTATTCCCGACTCCATACGCACACATGATCCATCAACGGGGCCCGGTGTGCGTCGGACTCCCTGCTCCAGGCAAAAGTGGCAGGAATGAGTTTGAAATCTCGCATTCGTGTTCTCCGAGTGCATTCCAGTCCCAAATCCGACTTAGAAAACAACTGGTTCTCTCTCCATCCACAGCGTCTGTTTTTCTCATCTGCGTCTCACTGCGTTTTACAGTCTCTCTCTTTCTTTCTCCCGCACTTCCCCTCTCCAACTTTTTGTCTCTCACCTCCCCCTTTCCTTCCTCCTGGTGCTTTTTCTAACTTACTCTTGTTTTCCCAATGTTCTCTCTCGTTCTTCCCGAACGCAGCTTGTTGCCCTTTTCTCTAGTGGTGGGCCTCTTTTCTTTCCTTCCCTCCCTCCTTTTTTTCTCCAACTCTCCTTCTCCTGAAGTCTTTCACCTCTCTCTACACCTCAGTTTTTTTTTGCCCACTGCGTAAAAAAAAAATTCCCTTCTCAGACTCAACTCACCCTTTTCCCAAACTCCAAACACTTCCTTCCTACACCTTCTCGGTCTCTCTCTCCCGGGGTTTGGGCTCGTAAAGCGTTGACAGACGCAGCGGCTCCATGTGATTCCCGATCTTTCCCCTCAGATCTTGCCACTCGGCAATTAAACACAGCCAGGAGTCCACGCCGCCTGAGAGAGAGAGAGAGAGAGAGAGAGAGAGAGGGGAGGAGGTGGGGTTTCATACGCTGCTGAAATAGACAGGATCTAACATGAGCCAGAGACCTAGAGAAGTGGGGAGGGGAACGAGAGAGAGAGAGACGCTCGGCCCCAGAAAAGGGGATTTTCGGCATAACTCGATTCCCACAAGCCCACGTGAGTCTGAGAATCGAATGCGTGTTCGCCGTCGCATTTGTTTATGTGAGTCAGCTGAGATACTGGCACTGTTTGTCATGATTCACGTCTTGTGACACATTTAGGGAACAACACACCACAACACTGTTTCTAGATCCCTCACATTTCACTAAATTCTCTTATTTATTTACTTGGAAGTAAACACTTTCAATTTTGTTTTCCAGTGGAAAGAAAAACCACATATGACACCTACTTTATTATCTTCTTTCTCACAGGCATCAGCGGAAAGGAGAAACCAAGACTCTTGCGGGAAAGACTCCGGAAATCTCACGTTTCACGTGTTTTAAGAGAGATCTTAACAAATGTCTCAAACTGTCCTGAGACACAACCAAGTGCATGATGTTTGCTTGTCATGAAAGTGTTAAAGTGCACCTGTGGTGAAATCCAGCTTTTAATGTTGTTTATATGTCTATGTGGTGTTTTAAATATGCTTTAAGAAAAATCATGTGCAAATTTATAAGTCAACACCATTGCTGAGTATTTTCTTATTACAACCAAAGACAGTCTCAAAAACACGGTTTGAATTCACTGGTGTTTCTGACGTCACAAACTACCTTGTAACCAATCAGATCAACGTGTGATCGTCAACGAGTGGATCTCTGAGCTGAGTGAGTGAGTGGAGGCGGGGCTCATTTGCAAATTCATTGAACCGTGCATAACAATAGAGGCAAGGGTGTAGAGTTAAATTCAAGCTATTTTAAGGCATAAAGAAATTTTTTTCAAAGAAAAACGTCTAAATATGTCATTTTGGTGATGAAGTTCTTAGGGATAAAATTATTGACTACATGGGGACTTTAAACTTATGTAACTTGTCCAAATGATCTGAGCTGCTCTCCACATTAGTTTTATAGTGCTATACTCTAACGGTAAGACAACTATAATCTTATTTGTGCCTGTTTTTATTTTAGGAGAAACATCCGAGGCAAAGTTGAGACAATGAAGCGTGAAACGGTTCCTGAGCCACGAATGAGCAACATCTGATCAGACGCATGAGATTTTCCTCAGGTATACCAGTTCTCCTCAGAAACGAGCGGATTCCTTTTTGCTGACGTTGGTTTGGAAACAATAAACTATGAAAGCCACAGAGATGAATCCGTGCAGTTTTGAGCTGCCGCCTCAACCGCGTCAGCATTTCTTCACATTCATGGATTGTCACATTCATTGTCTAAACTTGAAACAGCTTAGTTGTGAAAAATCAATCAAAATCACTGCGAGCCCCAGTCAACATGTCCACAGGACTGGAACGTAATGTTCATTTAAAACCTTTTTTTCTTTTTCTTTTTAATAGGATTACAGAATAACCCAAATGAATCATTTGGAAAATAAAAACCCCTGAATGTGTTTTGAAAGCAGTTCCTTCAGGACTTTAAAACTCATTTAGCATCACATGTGATTTCTTTAAACTGTCTAGTATCAGGACATATTTTCAATACAAGACAAGCCGAGATCTGATAAAGGTACGTAATAGACTCCAAGAATGAAAAAAATCCTCTAGGCATTCAAGTTCACCAAGTAGGGTCTCATTTGATCCCATTACGATCATTTTAAATGGTGTGCAAGGTTGAATTCTGATAGGAATCCTGTGCTATTCCTTTAAGACCCCTGTAAGGAATTTACTTTAGGATGGTTGTAGAAACGCATATCAGACCTGACAGATTTACTGTGTGTGTGTGTGTGTGTGTGTGCGAGTGTGTGTGCGAGTGTGTGTGTAGGTTTCATCATCATTGTGTGGATAGAATTTCCCAAAATATACTCAAAAGAATGAAAAAAAAGTCTTTATAAGCTCATAAAGAGGACTAATAACATCTTAAATGAGCAGCGCACCCAAAATTGAACGTTTTTCATCATTCACCCTCATGAAGGTTATAGTGAAAATTTGAAAAAAATTGTTTCAAACTGTTTTTTTTTCCGTACTACAAAAGCACACAATGACATAAAAATAATATATTTATATAGCATGATTATAAAATATATATTTCAAGTCTTCGGAAGTCATAGGATTGCTTTGTGTGAAGAACAGACCCAATTTTAAGCTCAACATTTGTCATTTTGACATCAAATGTCATAGATGCCTGGTTTTGAATCGAATTCGATTTGACAGATGCCTTCATGGTGCTTTTTTATCCTTTTTAAAGTATAACCATCCACTTTAACTGTAATATAAGGCAGCTGAAGATCATATAAATCAAATGAGTTTTGAATGGCAAGAGTAAATGGGTATTCAAATCTAAAATGTGTATTTAAAAATATTTTTTTTAATTTAATCTAATTATTTGGTTACACTTTATTTTGATGGTCCCCTATAAGTAATGTTGCACCTGTCAACATGTTAACTTAACATGTACTTGCAAATAGTTAGTATAAATGTCTGGAGGGGACCATCCAAATAAAGTGTTGCCAATTCTTTTATTAATAAGAGTAGTTTTGTATGTTCCCGTATGGTGTGTGTCCCGTTTGAGCCTGGAATGAACCAGCTCTGTACGTTTTGTCTCCAGATCTAAAAGCTTCGCCTAAAGGCATTTTTTGCATCATGTAGTTTTGCATCTTCTGCATGACTGAACTATAATCAAACTCTACTCCAAAAATCTGCTGTTTTTCCATGTCATATTTCCTTTCTAGCTGAATTAAAAGCATTTTCCTGACACAAAAGTGGATCTATAATTAATGAACAACGTCAGTATGACCATTCGTTCACCTTGAGGTCGAATCAGCTGCCGTTCTCTTTAATGCTGAGGCTTTTGTTAAAACTCTCTCCACTTATTCAGAATTAGTCCTACTTATGTGGTTATTTTTGATCAGTCATTATGATTTCTTGAGTGTTACTGTGTTATTTACACAGACTTATGTTCCTATGGAAACCAGATGAGCGATGTTATGCACTGTGTCGATATTTTCCTCTGTTCATTGAGGTAGTCTAAGAGAAAAGATTTTAGCAAAATAGTATGACATTTTATATATGTGTTTATATATATATGTGTGTGTTTTATATCTGTTTTTGCCTTCAGATCTGCCTTCGTGGCACAGATTCAACAAGGTGCTGGATTCACATTGATTTTGGTCCATTTTGTCATGATATCATCATGCAGTTTCTGCAGATTTGTCGCTGCACATCCATGTTGTGAATCTCCCGTTCCTCCACATCCCAAAGCTGCTCTATTGGATTGAGGATCTTACTTAAGTAAGGTGACAAAGTATTTGTACTTCGTTACTTGACACCTCTGAGTGAATATATATCCAGGGGTTGACATGAACTCTTTTTTTTTTTGCTTGGTTTTCTAAAGTTACGAGCCACTCTGTATTTTCACTGGCCACAATTTTAACATCGATACCATGAGGAAAACCTGCCATATAGATATTTTGAATGTTATCTCATAATTTGTGAGCAGGGATATTAGGACCATACGCATGGATCCATTATACTGTTACACATGCGTTTCCTTTCTCAACTGTTTACGTTCACTTAAAACATAACTGACTGTGTTAACGATAATACTCGCCAAGACTGACAATTTGACTGACTGTTTAAGCGCAATAAGCAGCGAAAATTAACTGAAGTGAAATATGCGCAATACACCCAATCCCTTGGTGAAATTCACACACACACACACACACACACACTGCCGGTTTGGAAGAATTAAAAATTTGTATTGTTTTGAAAGAGGTCCCAAATGTTCACCAAGGCTGCAATTATTTGACAAAATACAGTAAAAACTAATTTGATCTAAATATTGTTAAATATTATTACAATAAAAAACAGTTTTTTATGTGAATATATAGTAAAGTGTAATTTATTCCTGTGATCAAAGCTGAATTTTCAGCATCATTACTCCAGTCTTCAGTGTCACATGATCCTTCACAAATCATTGATGATTTGCTGCTCAAGAAACAATTATGATTATTTTCAATGATGAAAACAGTTGTGCTGCTTCATATTTTTGTGCAAACCGTCATACATTTTATTTTTCAAGATTCTTTAATGAATAGAAAGTTCAAAAGGACAGCATTATTTGAAAAATAATCTTTTCCAACATTATAAATATTTATGGATTTTTTTAAATAAGAAAAAAACAGCAGAACTATTTATATTTGCAAGACGATTTTGAAGAACAACAGTGACGAGAAAAAAACAGGTTGAACCAATGACTGAGCATTAGAAACAATGATTGAGATGGAGATGATGATGATAATAACTAATGTGAAGTACATCATGCAGCATCGTCTCGTCTTGTGTCAGTGCTGAGATCGTTCTGTTCTGTTCGACTGAAAGGACAAGATGTCACCTTTCTCTATTCTAGTCAAATCTATCACTGCGATGGAGGTGAACATCAAGTGAACATCTCATGGAGACCGGGACAGAGAGACAGGACATCTCTCAGCTTGATTCTCTATTGCATTTGATCCAGAGCACAAAATAATATAGATATTTGAGAATAAAACCAGTGGAGACTGGAAAGAGCAGAACAGAAGTGAGTGGAGAAAGAATTCACTGAAGCAAATTAAATGACAAAAACATCTGCAAGCATTAACCCTTTATGATATGCATAATGTTCTGAAAATTAATATCTTTCCTCTCTGTGTATTATTTTTAGCATTTAACACTCCTCCATAGGATGAATCGCTTCTCTGATCTTCATCGAAAATCATCTGCTAAATGAATAAATGTAAGCGTTTTCCCTAATCACACTTTTTTTAGATTATTGATGTAACAAATTGACTATAAAAATGGTCAACAAACTGAGTGATTCATTTTCATATACATTAATATTGCCTGTAGTTCATACGGGTCTCTCTTTTTCTTGCTGTTTTTGCATTTTGAAACATAAAACCAATCATAATTGTGTTACTTCTGCATAAACACTAAAAAAATCCACTGTTAAAATCGGGTTGTAATCATAATAGAATACAACAATACTGTACAAATAGTATCAAATATAATATGTATAGGCCTACTGTACACGGTCAACTACTGAAACTAAAACCATAAAAAACAAGATTTTAATTTAAAAAAAAAGCTTTTTTATTTCAGCTATAGTTGCCAAGTTAGGCTAAATAATTAAGGTTAACTTAAAACAACTAAAAACAAATAATATTAATAAAAACTATTTAAAAAAAACAAAAACAGCAAATTTACTAAAACTTAAAAAATGTTTAAAAAAATGAAAAATATAAAAATGAAAACTGACTCAAAATAATAATAAAAACTAGAATTCAATGATACAAACAAATATATAGTGCACATTTTCTGTATTGAATAACCAATAGAATGCTGACAATACAATGCATTATCTTAGACCTCTAAAGTTCATTACAAATTTTATTAAAAATGCTAAATAACTTTTTATTTGAGGGAATAGCTGAAACTGAGTTTTTTGAGTTTATGTCAGATGGATTCAGTTTGTTGGGTCTGACATGAGACGAAAATAATAGGATCCTTATAAATACATAATTCAATAAAGAACAGTGTGTCTCATTGAATTTATCATTAGAGACCATCTTTCTATATCAGTGTCTGACCGAACGGCTCTCTGATTCACAAGAGAAGCCGCTGATATACAGAAAGTGACTGTAAAAGGAACGGGACGTCCAAAGAGCTTTTCTGAAAATGGCATTTTATTATTTGATCTGAAATAGACGGTCTCAAAGAGATTTACCTTTAAAAAACACATTATTTGAAAAGGAATGGCTACTTTGTGATTACTTTCTCACTTTCATGTGATGTGTATGTAACCAGGGCCATAACAGATGTACAGATACAAATTATTTTACTTAGTTTAGGAATAAGTTTAAAGTTAATTGGAATTGTAAAGAAAATATTTTCTGATTTCCAGAACCCTGGCAATTATCCTATCTTTTATCTTAAAAAAAAAATAATGATCTGATAACCTTTTCCATGTGATGAAATCTAATTACCAATAGATTTTTCCTATTTTTCCAAAAAGTTTTTTTTTTTAAGTGCCCATTATGCTTTTTGGGATAATAACTTTCATGTAGTATGTAATAAAGCTGTTTGTGATTGTAATAGATCTGCAAAGTTTCAAAGATCAAAGTGCAAATAAATGGAGTTATTGTCTCCCGAAAGAAAGAAGTGATTCTGAACTGTAACAAATTAGCATAATTCTATCCTATGATCTTCATTGGCTGCCTGTGAACAGCGTCTCTTTGCTCCGCCCTCAAACAATTTTATCTGAGACTGGAAGAGTTTGGTTTGTGTTGTTCATGTCGAGAAGTCACTGTTTTCTAGCCTAGAAATCTAGACGCAACCATAGCGGCAGCAACATTTATTTTGCAGCCAGTGTAGTCTAGCAACTCTCCGTTGGCTTTCGAGCTGAAAAAAACTCTAGTCAAGCCTATCACATTGTGTATAGAGTCGGTGGGCGGGCTTAACATAATGACGGCAGAGATGTGACGGTTCCGCCTGAATTCCCTGCTACTTGAAAACAAAGAAGATGGCTGGTGCTAGTCTTTCGAATCGGCTTCGGCCGCGACTCTGGAGGACTTGGAGTTAAGCTTTTCTATGAGAAAAGAACAAAGAACGGCACTTAAGTCATTCTTAAAAAAGGAAGATGTGTTTTGTATATGAAAAAGTTTTATATATATGAACTAGCTCCGCTGGTGGGAAAACGCATGGGACTCACCATAGACAGTAAAAGAAATGAGAATAAAACCACTTGATTTCAACGGAGGAAACTGAAGCCCATTAGAAGCACTCACTTCCTGATGGCTGAGCGACTGCGCAGGCTCAAACTGAGCTTGACGACGTAGATGTGACGTGAGCAACCTGTCTTGACAGTTGACTTCTCTGTGCCAAGACAAATCTATTATTTCCAATTCCTCAAAAATGTTGTTGAAATATTTTGTCCCGTTGCTTTTATGGACTCTCTATCTATGGACTTCTCCTTGACTTTATGCCTCTATGTCCCCCAATTGCCTCATAGACCGTAAAAGATTGCCTGCAAGCTTCTCCTCCTGTCTATACGGTAATTTCTCTACAGTGCGACAGAGAGTCGCGTGGTTATGACGCAATCGTTAGCCTATTTTTGCAAAAACGGCTTCTATGGGGCCATAACATAAGATACAAAGTAATGGAGCCCTTTTTTACATTGTCGTGTTTCTTTAGAAAAAAATAATGGACAAATGAAGTCTTTGGACGCCTCAGATGCAAAGTTATTCTCTGTCAAAGTGACGCCAAAATGAATGTGGGCCCTATTTTAACGATCTGAACGCAAGTGTCAAAGCGCAAGTAACTTTGTGGGCGGATCCCGGCGCTGTTACTATTTTCCCGGCGGGATAAATGCCTCTTGCGCCTGGCGCAAATCTAAAAGGGGTTGGTCTAAAGTAGCTTCATTATTCATAAGTGTGGTTTGGGCGTAACGGGAAACAAACCAATAAGAGCTTTATATCACATTCCCTTTAAGAGCATGATGAACGAGGTGCGCTTGTTCCATGGCGCAATACTATTATAACGGCGCATTTACCAGGCGCGCTTCAGAATCGGTTCACAGCCGAGGAAATCGATGTTCTCGTCAGGGCCGTAAAAGAAAGAGAAGTGACATTGGGGATGGGACAAACCTAACCCACCCAAATTAGCTTCGGTTAAACATGCATATAATAATTTGGGTAAATGTGTAAGCTTTATGCCTATTTTCCCCATCGTCATGGACACAACAATGATTTCCCTCGTGTTTTAATATTTTTCCTTATAATAATGTATCATTTGCAAAAAGTTAAATGCATCTGTGTAGATGAGAGAATCATCTACTGTGTATGCGCGTTGTGTGATAGGGCCCAGGGAGTCAATGTAATGCTAACAGCAGGTGAAGTTCTGCTACAATGGCGGCTCCCGCGAGGCTTCAGTTTCTGGCTGATGGATTACACCCTTGGGACTCACTCAGCCATAACCGTTCGTTGCTCCGATTGGTTGTAGTGTTATGCTATTGCGTGCAGAGGGAATTTGAAAGATAACCGTTTATCCCGCCCCTCGGATTGAGGCATGCCAATGGTGAGTTCCCAGACCTAACATCTTGATGTGGGTCTGGCTTGCCAGGCTAGCTGTTTTCTGCTGCCAAAGCAAAATTGCACACACACAAAACCGTTGGATGGAAACGCCAAGAAGCGCATAAATCCTAAAAATGCGTATACATTTTTTTTGGAATCCAATAAGAAGACATAAACTACGATGGAAACACATTAACCGAATAAATCCCTCAATGCGCAACAATAACGTTGCCTCAAAAGAGGCTGTGATTGGATAACTGGACTAACCAGCAGGCCAATCGTATCACAACATCTCAAATGTTGGTTTTGTGATTCTAAAATGCCTGAGCCTGATTGGATAACTGGACTAACCAGCAGACCAATCGTATCACAACATCTCAAATGTTGGTTTTGTGATTCTAAAATGCCTGTGCAACATCGCCCTGTCCACACGGAGACGCGTTTAGCTGTATACGTATAAATTTTGTATCGTATTGGCGTTTCGTTCAGACAGATCCGGCATTTTGGGACACTGAAACTTATTTTTTGAAACCGTGTCCCAGAGTGGATAAATCTGAAAACGATACCCTTGAGTTTTCGTGTGTACGGCCAATCCGTACATTTTGTGAAACGATGATGTCATCACACCACGTGTCAGCATTAGTCACACGCCGCTATGTCACACGTAACAGCAAATACAATGGCGGACTATATGGTTGTAATCGTGCTGCAGAAGCTACTGAGCATATTAGCTTTACTATAGCAAAATCTTCTTCTATGCTACTACGGTGAGCAATCTTCGTCTTCACCTTGCTGCCGTGTTGGGTTCGTATAGAGCCTTTTTAATCGGGTTCATTAGGTTATGTGCATGTTCCAAGTCTTCTTCTCCTTGTTTAGTGTATCTCTGTGGCAGAATTACAGCGCCACATACTGGTCTGGGACGTATACCACATCGTTTTCAGTCGGTTTCAGTGGTTTCGTGTGTTCGAATATATTTCTTGAGACGACGCTGTGTTTACGAAAAAAAAGATCGGATAGGGAAAGCCTGGCTTCGTGTGGATGTAGCTAAAGTCTGTAATCAGAATGGTTTGATTTAAAGGTACAATATGTAGAATTTTTAGTTTATTAGATGTTTAGTTGATTACTTACCATATCCCAAATGTTTCAAACTATTGGTAAATCGTGAGAAAATTGCGATTTTAACCAAGGAAACGGGACGTGTGAGCAGGGGTGAGGAGTCGCCAGGCAATGGCGTCATATCTGTGTTAGCCTCGGTTTCCGCCAGGTTTGACCTCGTACTGCCATAGTAACCATGGCGACAGACGTTGACAACTGGGTTATGTTGCTGGGCTGTTGTTGTTTTGTTCAAACATTATTGACCGTGGCAAGCAGACTTTGAGACGAACAAAGGACTAAAACGAAGATCAGCATTTTTCGAGATGCCGAGAGCTCCACGTCCGCGACTAACTTCGGCCTGACAGAGACGCGAGTGTTGCATGTACTTTATTAGACAGGTGAGCAAATGTACATAAAACTATCAATGTTATTTAGTTCAACATGATGAAATGTTAGAATATGATCTGTATGTTATTCTAATGTTGATCTAGCTTAACGTACTTAGTCTCATACAGCCAACACACAACCTAACTAACGACATTCAACACACTCAAATGCCGTTTAGTGTGATCGTGTAAGTGTTAGAGCAAGTGAACCAGCGCTGCGTTACCTCACGTTTAATTTGTCTAATAAACTGTCCTGTGTGAGTATTAATTCAGCACTTGCGTGTAGTTCGGTAGAATGAAATGTCCTTATTCTTTTATATCCGCGGGACTCACGTTGTGTGTGGCACTGGTATACGTCTAGCAATCGCGCCCTGCTTCACACCACAGTCTTGTTAAAAACATCAATGTATTCACTCATCCATAAAAGATCCATCAGCTTGACGACAAGATCCATAATTCAGCTTAATGTGGAATATACGTCATCAATATACGCCTTTGTTATTGTAAGAGGTTAGCGACCCCTTGTGGCGAAAAATCCTGCATATTGTACCTTTAATTCCCTCTAGAGTGTCTCACATGATTGTGTTCACAAACACCAGCATCCGAACGCAAGATAATGACAGTTTATTACGTTTCGTCTGTTCCAACTCGTTTATAATGGAGGAAAAAAAAGCCACATTCTCTTCACCAACTGCAGCGACTTCTGTTTTTATTACAGATCGGTTGCGCCAATTTTCCAGGAAGTGACAATTTTATTCTCTTGAACATATGGGATGGAAATACTGCTTTATTCGCAAATGTTTTATGCGATATTTAAATTTTGCGCATAAGTTAAATATGCAACTTTGGATGGAAACAGCTACTGTGTATCAAAAGCTGATGAAGAGCTGAAATTCAGATATGCTAATCAGCGTTTAAGAGCAGAGTAGACCCATCACAACAGACTGGGGCGTCTGACCAATCAGAGACGAGCAGCTCTCAGAAAGGCGGGGTTTAGAGAGACTAAATCATTGATGAACCTTTTTAGACACTGAAAGAAAAGAGCTGACGCTGCAATTGATATTATGAGATTAATAGTGTTTTTTGACCTTTGATGCATGTAAACATGTTGTAAGAGACTACAAGACAACCCTTTAGAATAGCATAATAGGTGCACTTTATATCATTTGATATAAAAATGTTCAAAACAAATTCAGAAAGCATGTCAAACTGCCAATGACGTCTTATTAAACGAACACGCACATATCACTTGTATAAAGTCAAATGTTTTTCATTATTACATTTTATATATTGTAAGAGTGAAATACTGCAAGCATTTTGTCCTTCCTTCCTCGTTTATCTTTTTGGCATGTAGTTTCTATTGTCTATCGAGGGTCATGCCATTGTTTAAATGAATTCATCTGTGTATTTGGCTTTGACAGGTGGCCGTTTCAGGAATAACTTCAGTAAACGCACATAATAATCTAATGGAGCTCCACTGAAAGTCTTGAATGCCTGTTTTTTGCTTGGGTGCATTAACTCCAGGCCAGCCGCAAATAAAAACCAACAAGTTCATGTCCGAATAACAGGACAAAAAGCACATGTTGCCATGGAAACAAATAAAATAAGCTGTTTCTGGTTAAGTGATTTCTGTCACGGTGAACTAAGGCTGATGTTTTAACTAGGTGTCATCATCATAACTATAGTTAAACTCAGAAACCTTTGACGTAATGAGATGTGAAATAACAGCAAACAATGAAAGAGATTCTGCTACCCTTTCTGGACAATTGAGCTCATTTATCACAGCAGGTTCACCCGTCAATACTTCTGTCTGCCATCAGACTTACTCTTCTCTATCTGTTGTGTTTGGTGAAGAGCTTCACAAAAGAGTTTAAATCAAATGTTGTAGGCAGGGAAAGCAAATTTAATGGTGTTGGTCTCTCCCTACTGGACAAGAAACACACTGCATTAATGCAGTAATAAAGGAGTTTGTCAACTTCACTGTAAAAAAATAAATAAAAAATGGCTTAATTCTGACTGTAACCTACTGTTTTCCTGCCACATTTGTTTTATACTCTCTTTTGTGAAGATTTCCACCAAACACAAGATTAGAGTAACTCTAATATAATTAGATTTCCCTTGAAAAAGATTACTATTAATATTCTGTAATTTGATGTAATTGCATTAAATACTGTATACAACTCTACATAAATCAAGTGGATTTAACACAAAAATGTAATGTCTAATGTTAAAATGTATGTTTTTTTAAATGTAACTTTCTCCCTTTAAATTCTTTTTTCAATTCAAGAATTATTTACACAATTTTATAGTATTTATTTCAAAGAATTAAAATAGCTTTTTAATGTATCCTTGTATTGTACTGGTTGAGGTTGATATGGGATTTAGAAAGTAATTAGTAATAAGTAATGCAATACTAATATAATCTAATTAGACTGTTGCAGATGTAATTAAGCTAATTACTTTTTTAGAGTACGGTAACTTACCCAAAGAACACAGTATACATACACATGAATTCATTCTGTCTGCTTTAGACCTTGATTTATCTTCAGTAGTGAATGTTAAAATAGCATTGTGCTGTGTAAAAAAAAGTTGCTGCCTTAAATTTTTAAGTACAATCAGCTTGGATGTTTAAGTCAATTCAACTTAAATTACATTAAACTAACTTAAAAATGAGTTGAATCTTGTATAACTTGTAAAAAAAAGTTAAAAATGTATTAAAGTCTCCCTGTAGTCGATCATTTTATTCCTTAAAACTCACCTTTGATCACCAAAATGACATATTTAAAAGTTTTTACCTTTAATTTTTTTTGTCATTCCTTAAAATAGCTTGAATGTAATTGACATGAACTCTATAAATATGCAAATGAGCTCCGCCTCCACTCACTCGCTCACTCAGCTCAGAGATCCACTCGTTGACGATCACACAATGATCTGATTGGTTACAAGGTAGTTTGTGACGTCAGAAACACCAGCGAATTCAAAGCGTGTTTTTGAGACTGTCTTTGGTTCACTGCAGTTTTAAGGAGAAAATACTCAGCAATGCTGTCGACTTATGAATTTACACATGGTTTGTCTTAAAGCATATTAAAAACACCACATAGACACATAAACAACATTAAAAGCTTGATTTTCACCACAGGGGGACTTAACTTATTTTGATGAGTTAAAAGCAATGCAAAACATATGTTGCCATAATGGTCATATAATTTTTTTACAGTGTGGGTTTTGATGTTCAGTTGTTCATTTGAATGTTTTACTGGGGTAAATAGCAAAAAGGAAAATAAATCAATGTGAAATAAAACCGTGACAGTGGGTTGTGGTTTATAATACAAATGCACATATGATGCCTCTTCTTATAGCATGCAACCATGCATTTACTTGCTGCATATATAGTAGTTTTACTATTTACTAGTTGTTGTACCATGCCTAGACCACTAGAGGACGCAGTTTCAAACTTTTCTACAAACGTTATACTAGGTCTATATTTGTATGCATGATCAGAGGGGTATAAAATTGCCACAAATATATAATTTAACAAGTGAATTGAACCGATTTAATGACATTAATGTACACATCATCACACTAGGAACGTATGAAGGCAGTAAAGGACACGTGACAGGTGGAAAGTTTACATTTACAGCACGACACACGTAAATCCAAAAGAGCATAAAATAAGACATTGTGTGAATAGTTGTATATAAAATAGATACAGTCGTTGATTAATAAGAGCTTGTCGTCAGATAAGGCCTTAAACATGAAGCGTACATGCATGACATCTTTGTTGTGTTTGGTTGCACTCATTTTGAGCTTGTCTCGAGCATGCAAAAATACTGCTTATCTTATCTCATGAGATCAAATGATGTAGCATAATTGCTTCCGTGAGTCCATTTGCTACAAAATATTGTAAACATAATATTATACATCAGCACCTGTAGTGTCCGCTTCAACAGCTCAACGAGAATGAATGGTCACTGGAAGGGTGAGATCAGTTTGTGACCTTTATGCATCAGTAAATGGGTAGTTGACTTGACATGTCAAGCAGTGACAGCAGCTCAGAATAATGTTTAACACACAGTTAGCTGACTGACTTCATCACATCCACATGATATGAAAACATTACACTCCCAAGCTGCTGTTTTAATACACTTCATTGCTGAGCACTGAGGTCTGATGCACTGCAATGTGATATTGCTTTTATACAACTCTTTATATTGAGTATCTGACATGTTTTTGTTGGTTGTTGCTCTGCTGAAGAAAATGGTTCCAGAAAAAGTCCTCTGGATCTGGTGAGAACTGTCAACATGATACAGTGCAAGTGAAATGAATTCAGTGCTCTTATAAATACTCACTAGACTGCTAGTGTAATCCAATTAGTGTACCAGAACTCAATGTTGTATAGGCCTAAATATATTTATAGTTAAAAAAGTATAAAACACGATTGGTCAATGCAGCGTTCCAGTAGTGCTAATATAACATAAAGAAACAGCTATGAAGCAGAACCATGGAAGCTTGATTTTACCACTGAATAAAACATAAAAAATTAAGGTTATTGCGACTTTTTATCTCACAATTCTAATTTTTTTCCCTCAGAAGTGTGAGATATAAACTCACAATTGTGAGAAAAATAGTCAGAGTTGGCAAAACAACTTGTCAGAATTGCGAGATATAAACTCGTATTTTCGGAAAAAGAATTGCGAGATCCAAACTCACAATTGCGAGAAAAAAGTAAGAATTGCGAGAAAAAATAGTCAAAACTGTGAGAAAAAATACTCAGAATTGCGAGATATAAACTCGCAATTGCGGAAAAAGAATTGCGAGATCCAAACTCACAATTACAAGAAAAAAGTAAGAATTGCGAGAAACAATAGTTAAAACTGTGAGAAAAAACACTCGCAATTGCGAGATTAAAAGTCGCATTTATCTTTTAAAATTCTTTATTCCATGGCAGAAACAATTTTCCATACAAAACATCTTTTAGCATTTCAGAAACTTTAGTTTTGTTGCATAGCAACATTCAGTCAAGTCTGGTACTGTATTTATTTTTATCTCAATGACTGCAATTATTATAATAACAATTTAATAAAATATCAAAGCACCGAAATTAGTTCCAAAAGAAACCAAAACACAATCGTGTTGCCAAGCAACGCACAGACTGACAGTGGACTGATACAAAGAGGGAACTTTCAAGTTTATGTTTTAGGAAAACTTTAGGAACGCTGCTTGTCCAATCAAAAATAGAAATGAAATAAAAAAAGATATAGTTCCGGTCCTGGATGATTGATCAATCGCTAAAATATGATGCAAAACAGCATACAATCGCACAATCCTTAGTTTCGTTGCATTGTAACATTCTGTCATGTCAGGGACTATATCTTTTGGCGGAATGATGGCTCTTTTTGAAGGTTTAACTAAAATAATGTACATTATTATAATAAAAGCAACGAAAATAGCTCCAAAAGAAACCGAAACAGGATAGAGCGTCTCGTGCTACCAAACAACACACATCTGGCTGATACTTGGAGCGAACTTTCCAGTGACATTTTAGGAAAACGTTATACTGCTTGTCCAATCAAACAGATATATTTAGATATATTTCCAGTCCTGGGTGATGACTGATCACTCGCAATAATATGACACCAACGCGAAACAATGTTCGCCGTGTCACTGCGCACAATCGCTAGTTTCATTGCATCACACAGGATGACGCTTTGTGAATTAGCTTAAAATAACGGTTTATTTAAAAACAAATTGCATACTATCCGTTCTAAATAGTATTCGAAATTAGAATTAGTGTGTCCCAAATCGTAGTATGTTGAAACGAGTATTCCAAAAATACCCAGATGGTCTACTTTTCCCGGTCAGAATCCGAGATCCATGCACACTAACGGCTAATATTGAGAGGATTCGATTAGAACTACAAACACCAATAAAAAGTGTTTAAAAACTACAAACATGGCGGGTGTGCGAGCCTGACGGTTAAGTAGAGAGGTTTAGATAAAGGTGTTTGACCACTAACCTGATGAAAATATATGTATTCAATGTTATCCACATTATATTTAATCTGCAACAACATTGTGAACTTTTGTAAAGGATACGTTTGGTCATTAACTTTTAAATGCAAATTGAAAACACATGAAAGACCCACGACATATCAACGTCTCCAAAACGGTAGGAAATTAAATAAACATTGAATGTGAAGGATTTTAACTGACAAGATGATTGACAGGGTTGTATCAGTTATTAAGCGACAGAGCTGTCCGTTAAAGACGCAGTTATGACGAAGTAGTTTGTCCCAATTAAGTTCCCAACTGTCTTTTTTTTTAATAAGCTTGAACTTGATTAGGCAGCAACTGACAGCCGTTATTGACGTGGTTCATAACTCTCTGTTTTAACTGCGCCACTTGCTCTCTCAGCACGCTCGCCGTGGACGCGAGCTCCGTGTTCTGGTTCTTCAGAGATTTCACTTTGTCTTCCAACCGGGAAATCCGCTCGAGTTTCCTCTTGCGACATTTGGAGGCGGCGATCCGGTTGCGCAGCTTCTTTCTCTCGGCCTTTATGCGTTCTTGTGTGTCCATGTCGATGGGGGAGAGCGGAGGACTGTCTCCGAAGCTTTGCATGTCCGGAACGGTTTGCGGTTCGTCCTTTTGCGGTTGTTGCGTCGCCATTGGGTGCGCGGGCGGCGGCGGAGGGAACGGAATCGTGTCCGTTGTATAGTTCACCGTTGTACTTCCGTACGCGTTTAAGTTCGTATACACGGGCAGGTCCGTGGGCAAGGCGAGGTTTGAGCTGCTTGTGAGTCGGTTAAGCGTCGGTGGAACACACGGTCCACCGTTCAGCTGGTTCTGCTTGTGAAGGTCCTCCAGGGCTTTGACGAATCCCTCCGCGAACTCCTGCTCGTCGCTTACCGACTTCGGGTAGACGAACTGCGAGGTCGGTGTGGTGGTCACCATCCCGTTAGACTGAATAATCAGCCTTTCCAGCTCTGGAGAAGCGAGTTTTAGGAGCCCCAAATCGGGTGAATTAAGAATTCCCTCGGCATCTCTCAAATCTGGCTTGAGGTTCGAGCTATTCTGGTCGTCTAGGTTTAAACTCATGTCTTTCTTCATCATAATGCTTGATATTCCTTGGATATCCTCGTCTGGGTAAAGGCTTGTTCCCATCCTATTACACCCAGTGAAGGGTGTCCAAACGACGCATTTGATCGCACAACACAAGTATTTCCTCGAACGTTTATTTTTATTCCTTTGATCGGTTTATGGTATTGTTTTACAGTATTGTTGTCTCTCCCTCGCACGAGAGGTGTTCTCTATGGGCGTCAGTACGCATTTGCAAGTTTTCTATTCCTAAAAATTCCATTATGTCACTTTAGAACGCTCAGATTGGCCAAAGATGACGTTTTCTTCCGGTTACATTTGCATAAAGGGCGGCGCTCGCAGCTGTCGCCACAGAGACGGCGAGTAAACGGCAAACAGTGCGGTGCATTGTGGGTTGATGTCATAGCGAACGTAGAGAGCGCGCGAGGGTGGGGAAACAAGACAGCCTGGCTGGTAGAAAATGTTCCCTTATTTTTGAACATGTTGAAGGTCTTTGTTATGCTTGATCAAGTGTTCCAGTTCCACTCCAGCTTTTTTTTTAATCTGATGGAATAATCCACACTCGTGTAGACTGAGTTGGAAATAAAGATTTGAATATTTCTTATTCATTTTATGAATCCTCTGTAAACTTTATTTATTTACAGGGTTCTGGTTTCCCAGTTTTCCCCAGAGTTTTTGATCCCACTGTACATAATATACACTTTAAATATTAGATATTTAAATGTAGGCCTATATATGCTCAGCCACAATCAAAAAAATTTTTTTTTCAAGTGTTATGCAAAAGTGCTGAAACTGAAGTGAAAAGGATATTAGCCTCACAATAAAAACATGTTAAAATGTTTATGAAACATAATGTTTCAACAGTACAGCTTGTGGATATTATCCAACATAATTTTAAGGTCGGACAATAAAACTATAAATGCTTATCAATTGCATAATGGTTACAAGAGAGATTAAAGTCTGCAAGTGCACTCAAATAAATAAAAATAAGCCTTTTTTCAAGATTTATGCATTTTAATTAATGGTAAAATTCAATAGAATAATCCTTACTTATTATTCATATAAGGACGAGGATAAAGGACTATTTGAGTACTAGTTGCACATGTGCTGTTACTGAGAGCGGCTGGTGATTATGTTGAGAGTTTGTTAAATTGCCAAAATGTACTTTTTTCTTTTTTGTTTTGTTTTTTGTTAATGTTTGTATATGTATTTTTTAATATGGAACTATTATTCTGCTGTCTTGGCCAGGACTCCCTTGAAAAAGAGATTCTGAATCTCAATGAGACTATTTCCTGGTAAAATAAAGGAAAAATAAAAAAATAAAATGAGTAAAAAACAAACCTAGAGCTTAATAAAACATTTTGTATAAATCTTAATGAAACAAGTGATTGAACCATTTAGTTTGATTCGTATTCATAAATTTAAAAAAAGGTTTAAATTTAAGTGTTTTATTAAGCTCTAGGTTTTTTACTGATTTAAAATTCATAATTTGAAAAGGATAACTCAATTCAATTTGATAGAATTATACAATCAATTGAAATGCGTAAATCTTTTTAAAAAAGGCTTATTTTAATTTATTTGTGTGCACAGACTTTCATCTCTCGTGTATATTCAGGATTTATAGTTTTATTGTCCGACTTAAAAGTATGTTGGATAATAGCCTATACACAGGCTATACTGTTGAAACATTGTTTCATTATTTTTTTATTTTTTTATTTTGCATTTCATTAGTTGCATAAGTCATGTGTCATACGAAGAATATATTAGCAACATGAAGATTATTTCAATGTTTTCAGATATATGACATAATGGATATATGCCAGAATAATTTTTATATCCATACTTATGAAAGAAGATACTCCAAATAATTTGCTTTTAAATGCATTAAAATATTGGTTGTGATTTTAACCAAGATTTTGGTTGTGGTGATATTAACACAATTGAAGTCAAAACTCACTTCATATTAGACTAAATGTGGATTGGGTAGCAAACTTGTTGCAGTTCAGTTTAGTCAAATATATTTTATTTCCCATATGTTTTAAGCTTGTGTTATTTATCACTAGTTTATTGCAAACAAAATGTTGCATAGCTTTGTTTTTTGCCACCGTACAAATATCACTTAATGAAGGGAAGGGAACATGACAACTTTATTTAGAAATACTAATCTTGAGGGATGTGAAGATGCTTTGAAGTTAAATTGCATTCATGAATTGAATTAGCTGCTTTGGCGAGCCGTGTGGATTTCTATAAATAACACTGCAGGCGGCGAGTCTGAGGAAGAAGAGCGTGGATAAATGCGCAGATCTGAATGGGAGGCGATGACGTCTGTAGAACGACTGCATCAGAGAATAGAAGCAGCATCATCAGCATCATCATCATCCGTTGCCATGGCAACACTGACATGGGCTCTGACGCAGAGGCAGGTGAATGAAGCGGGGGTGAAGATGTGCAGAGTACGAGTGGGTGGAAGAAGAAGAACAACTGGCTGATTTTTACCAGCAATGGAGGAGGAAACAGATAGTTATGCATACTGAAAGCCATTATTGTTTAGTCAAAAACTTTTACTTTATAAACATTTGTATGTGTAAATATTAGGGGTGTGTAACAATATATCGTGTCACAATATTTCGCAATACAAAAATGCTGCAATTTGTTTCGTTGATAGTGACAATATGTAATGAGGATAGTTCACTCAAAATAAAGATTACTGTGTGAGAAGTTTCCAGAGTTTTACTTTCAGTATTATGTATAATAATGCAATGGGGGAGTATTTGTGTAAAACGTGGCCTACGTTATTTTAAATAAAATAATTCTGTATTTTCAGCTTCAGAATCATGAATATTTTTATTCTGGTGTCTCTATTGTCCTGCATTGGGTTTCCAGCAGCAAGTCCACGTCTATTCATTTACACCCACAATATAATATAAAATTTTGC
Source organism: Siphateles boraxobius (assembly GCF_051911475.1). Classification (NCBI taxonomy): domain Eukaryota; kingdom Metazoa; phylum Chordata; class Actinopteri; order Cypriniformes; family Leuciscidae; genus Siphateles; species Siphateles boraxobius. The sequence continues at coordinate 9,350,605 of NW_027509215.1, forward strand.
ATTTTAATCAACAGAAAAAAAAATTTGTTAACCTTTAATTACATGTCTTGGAGTATCGCAATAATATCGTACCGTGAGTTCAGTATCGTGATATAGGCCTATATCGAATCATGTCATGAGGGTATCGTTACATATATATTTATTTATTTATTTATACATATACATACAAGTCCTCTTATTTTTAACAGTCATCAAGCTTGTATCACTGGTCACAGACATGAAGATACCTTTAATTTCCTCAAGCTTATTGCTCACTAAACTAAAGTTTGATCCCGTGACATAAAGCGGTGATATCTGTGGATGAGTTATTTACTTACTTTTTAATTGGTCTTATTAACGCCATCATTATCTTCATTCAGGCCGATTCGACAAGACACATGGCAAACAGGGAATCACATGACAGACAAGAACAAGGAACAAGACACAAAACCCCACCGTGACATAGCCCCTCCCCTATGGGCGGCTCCCGACGCCGCTTAGTACAAAAACTAACAAAAAACAGAATAGTTCAGGAGGGTGATGAAGCGGAGGTGGTCTTGGGGGAGGGAAGGAGGGTCAAGTCTGTGCAGGGGGCAAGGCAGTTCAGGCGGCCAGGGCAGAGACGACCCATCGGGCCGCCAGGGCGAAGCGGGTGGCGAAGACCCTTCGGGCGACCGGGGCAGAGACGACCCATCGGGTGGCCAGGGCGAAGAGGGGGCGAAGACCCTTCGGGCGGCCAGGGCGGCGAAGACCGGCTCGGGAACAATGAAGACCAGCTCGGGAACAGTGAAGACCGGCTCGGGAACAGACAACACACACCCTGGCTCGGGCTCAGGAAGAGACAACACACACACTGGCTCAGGAAGAGACAACACACACACTGGCTCGGGAACAGACATCACAGACTCTGGCTCGGGAACAGGAATAGACTCTGGCTCAGGAACAGACACCAGAACAGAAACAGCCACAAGGACAGACGCAAACAGAGAAACAAACACTTGTTCAGGAATAGATACCGGTTCCGCTGAGCGTTCAGGTTCGGAAGTGAAGTGAACGGTCTCTGGGTCGTCGGAAGTGACGTGAACGGTCTCTGGGTCGCCGGAAGTGACGTGAACGGTCTCTGGGTCGCCGGAAGTGACGTGAACGGTCTCTGGGTCGCCGGAAGTGACGTGAACGGTCTCTGGGTCGCCGGAAGTGACGTGAGCGGTCTCTGGGTCGCCGGAAGTGACGTGAACGGTCTCTGGGTCGCCGGAAGTGACGTGAACGGTCTCTGGGTCGCCGGAAGTGACGTGAACGGTCTCTGGGTCGCCGGAAGTGACGTGAACGGTCTCTGGGTCGCCGGAAGTGACGTGAACGGTCTCTGGGTCGCCGGAAGTGACGTGAGCGCTCTCTGGGTTCGCCGGAAGTGACGTGAGCGCTCTCTGGGTTCGCCGGAAGTGACTTGAGCGCTCTCTGGGTTCGCCGGAAGTGACGTGAGCGCTCTCTGGGTTCGCCGGAAGTGACGTGAGCGCTCTCTGGGTTCGCCGGAAGTGACGTGAGCGCTCTCTGGGTTCGCCGGAAGTGACGTGAGCGCTCTCTGGGTTCGCCGGAAGTGACGTGAGCGCTCTCTGGGTTCGCCGGAAGTGACGTGAACGGTCTCTGGGTTCGCCGGAAGTGACGTGAACGGTCTCTGGGTTCGCCGGAAGTGACGTGAACGGTCTCTGGGTTCGCCGGAAGTGACGTGAACGGTCTCTGGGTTCGCCGGAAGTGACGTGAACGGTCTCTGGGTTCGCCGGAAGTGACGTGAACGGTCTCTGGGTCGCCGGAAATGACGTGAACGGTCTCTGGGTCGGCAGAAGAAGGCTCAGGGCTAGACGGGACCAGCGGCGAAGGCTCTGGGCTGGACGGGACCAGCGGCGAAGGCTCTGGGCTGGACGGGACCAGCGGCGAAGGCTCTGGGCTGGACGGGACCAGCGGCGAAGGCTCAGGGCTGGACGGGACCAGCGGCGAAGGCTCTGGGCTGGACGGGACCAGCGGCGAAGGCTCTGGGCTGGACGGGACCAGCGGCGAAGGCTCTGGGCTGGACGGGACCAGCGGCGAAGGCTCTGGGCTGGACGGGACCAGCGGCGAAGGCTCTGGGCTGGACGGGACCAGCGGCGAAGGCTCAGGGCTGGACGGGACCAGCGGCGAAGGCTCTGGGCTGGACGGGACCAGCGGCGAAGGCTCAGGGCTGGACGGGACCAGCGGCGAAGGCTCAGGGCTGGACGGGACCAGCGGCAAAGAAGGCTCTGGGCTGGACGGGACCAGCGGCAAAGAAGGCTCTGGGCTGGACGGGACCAGCGGCAAAGAAGGCTCTGGGCTGGACGGGACCAGCGGCAAAGAAGGCTCTGGGCTGGACGGGACCAGCGGCAAAGAAGGCTCTGGGCTGGACTGGACCAGCGGCAAAGAAGGCTCTGGGCTGGACGGGACCAGCGGCAAAGAAGGCTCTGGGCTGGACGGGACCAGCGGCAAAGAAGGCTCTGGGCTGGACGGGACCAGCGGCAAAGAAGGCTCTGGGCTGGACGGGACCAGCGGCAAAGAGGACTGAGCGCTGGGCGGGACCAGCTGCGAAGAGGGCCTTGAGCTGGGCAGAACCAGCGGCGAAGAGGGCCTTGAGCTGGGCAGGACCAGCGGCGAAGAGGGCCTTGAGCTGGGCAGGACCAGCGGCGAAGAGGGCCTTGAGCTGGGCAGGACCAGCGGCGAAGAGGGCCTTGAGCTGGGCAGGACCAGCGGCGAAGAGGGCCTTGAGCTGGGCAGGACCAGCGGCGAAGAGGGCCTTGAGCTGGGCAGGATAAGCGGCAAAGAGGGCCTTGAGCTGGGCAGGACCAGCGGCAAAGAGGGCCTTGAGCTGGGCAGGACCAGCGGCAAAGAGGGCCTTGAGCTGGGCAGGACCAGCGGCAAAGAGGGCCTTGAACTGGGCAGGACCAGCGGCAAAGAGGGCCTTGAACTGGGCAGGACCAGCGGCAAAGAGGGCCTTGAGCTGGGCAGGACCAGCGGCAAAGAGGGCCTTGAGCTGGGCAGGACCAGCGGCAAAGAGGGCCTTGAGCTGGGCAGGACCAGCGGCAAAGAGGGCCTTGAGCTGGGCAGGACCAGCGGCAAAGAGGGCCTTGAGCTGGGCAGGACCAGCGGCAAAGAGGGCCTTGAGCTGGGCAGGACCAGCGGCAAAGAGGGCCTTGAGCTGGGCAGGACCAGCGGCAAAGAGGGCCTTGAGCTGGGCAGGACCAGCGGCAAAGAGGGCCTTGAGCTGGGCAGGACCAGCGGCAAAGAGGGCCTTGAGCTGGGCAGGACCAGCGGCAAAGAGGGCCTTGAGCTGGGCAGGACCAGCGGCAAAGAGGGCCTTGAGCTGGGCAGGAACAGCGGCAAAGAGGGCCTTGAGCTCGGCAGGACCAGCGGCAAAGAGGGCCTTGAGCTGGGCAGGACCAGCGGCAAAGAGGGCCTTGAGCTGGGCAGGACCAGCGGCAAAGAGGGCCTTGAACTGGGCAGGACCAGCGGCAAAGAGGGCCTTGAACTGGGCAGGACCAGCGGCAAAGAGGGCCTTGAGCTGGGCAGGACCAGCGGCAAAGAGGGCCTTGAGCTGGGCAGGACCAGCGGCAAAGAGGGCCTTGAGCTGGGCAGGACCAGCGGCAAAGAGGGCCTTGAGCTGGGCAGGACCAGCGGCAAAGAGGGCCTTGAGCTGGGCAGGACCAGCGGCAAAGAGGGCCTTGAGCTGGGCAGGACCAGCGGCAAAGAGGGCCTTGAGCTGGGCAGGACCAGCGGCAAAGAGGGCCTTGAGCTGGGCAGGACCAGCGGCAAAGAGGGCCTTGAGCTGGGCAGGAACAGCGGCAAAGAGGGCCTTGAGCTGGGCAGGACCAGCGGCAAAGAGGGCCTTGAGCTGGGCAGGACCAGCGGCAAAGAGGGCCTTGAGCTGGGCAGGACCAGCGGCAAAGAGGGCCTTGAGCTGGGCAGGACCAGCGGCAAAGAGGGCCTTGAGCTGGGCAGGACCAGCGGCAAAGAGGGCCTTGAGCTGGGCAGGACCAGCGGCAAAGAGGGCCTTGAGCTGGGCAGGACCAGCGGCAAAGAGGGCCTTGAGCTGGGCAGGACCAGCGGCAAAGAGGGCCTTGAGCTGGGCAGGACCAGCGGCGAAGAGGGCCTCGGCTCTGGCTTGACGTGGTTGACGTGAAGCTCTGGCTGGACGTGGCTGACGTGAAGCTCTGGCTGGACGTGGCTGACGTGAAGCTCTGGCTGGACGTGGCTGACGTGAAGCTCTGGCTGGACGAGAAAATCCAGCTGGGCGTTGAGGTCAGATGATGACCTGACGTACCGTGGGAGGAAGCTCTCCAGACATCGGGAGAGTGCCTCTCTCCAGTCCAGACCGGATAAATCGGGGAGCTCCCTCGGGTTGACCTCCTTGGCCCCCAGCCGGTAACACAATTTGATTGCCTCGTCCCCCAGGGAGCAGGAGGCAGCAAGTGAAGCAAACCAGGTGTACTGGAAAAAATCTTGGCTATTCAGGGCCAAGGCCGCGGTCTGTCCAGCGAACTCCCGGGTCATGCTGGGGAGATCAGACGAGATCCGTGCTGCTGGATTCATTTTGGTCAGTCGTTCTGTAATGATGCAGCAAGGACGAAGCAGAGAGAAATCCAAATGCAGCTAATTTAATAAAATAACAGGTGAAACAAAGGAACACGGCACTCAGGACAGGAACACTGAAGCAACAACAACGACCGACAAACCACAACTGAAACACAGAGGTATAAATAGACAGGCAAACAAGCTAGACAAGATAACAAGGGGGCGTGGCTAATCAGAAACACATGGGAACAATGATCAGACTATTAACAAGACACATGGCAAACAGGGAATCACATGACAGACAAGAACAAGGAACAAGACACAAAACCCCACCGTGACAATTTGTGCCTCACTTCCTGTGTTTAGCATCATCTCAGGGCCTGAAGGAACTTCTGCTGGTTAAGTATAAACCATGTATAAACATCACAATGGGAAGCTATTCTTTTAAAGATACAGGGACTGGCTAAAACAAACAGGTTTGGACCAGATGTCAGTAATGGGTGTTGGCACACATGTCTAAACCACCAATGACTCCACAATAAAGCAAGTCCATGCATGCTTTATTGATTTATGTTTAGGCAAAGATTATTCTAAAGGGCGACAATAATTATTTTGCAGAATTAAATGCCATTTTGTTCCTGCCTAACTTTATTTAACAGGACTGTAAAGTGCATGGTAAAGTTCAACTAGATAGAAAAGTTTGTCAAGACAGAAAGTTTGAAGGAGTTTAAAAGCTTGAAGTTTTTCAGTTTGAAGTAGTTTGAAGTTAGAGTTAGACATAAAGTCTAAACTTTATGCCTAAACATAAAGTTAGAAGGCAATAGTACAGTCTATCAGTCTAAATCAGGCTAGCAACATGTTAAAACATGCTAGCAATGTGCTAAATCCTGCTAGCAATGTGTTAAAACATGTTAACAATATGCTAATTAACAATGTTTAAAATCCTGTTAACACATTTAAATCATGTTAGAAGCATTCTAGCAATGTAATAATTCATGTAGTATACAATAGCATGTTTTAGCATGTTACTACATGATTTAGCAAGATAAATAGAACAACAGAGACAGACAGATAGATAGATAGATAGATAGATAGATAGATAGATAGATAGATAGATAGATAGATAGATAGATACATAGATAGATAGATAGATAGATAGATAGATAGATAGATAGATAGATAGATAGATAGATAGATAGATAGATAGATAGATAGATAGATAGATGTTTCAATTAGAATTTTGACAGTTGGAGTTTGAACAGTCTTGGCTCATTTGTCAATGGGATTTTTATGTATTTATTTTTTAAGTAGTTATCGTCTTGGCAACATAGTTATTAAGATAATAAACAAGCGTACAACTTATATATAATCATCTTCAATGATTTATATAAAGTGGCGATAGTTTTATTTATTTATATTTGTATATTTAGTAACTGATTCCCGAGGGTAAGTACAGCCAGATCAACAGGTGGCGCTGTTGTGCACCGTTACCCCTGATCTCAGTTCAGACAGAGAGGAAGAGTCCTTGATCATGATGTTTGTTTATTATGTCAGTTTGTGAAGATCTCATCTGATGGTCATTCTTCTGTTCTTGATCGAAACTCGCTTGTTTGTCAGTGATGGATGAGAAGAAGACGGTGATCGTGACAGGTAAACTGTGATGAAAGTCTCTGTAGCGGAAAACGGAATGTTTTTGATGGATCATGTGGTTTTTGTTTCAGTTTTAAGAGTTTTTCTAGAAACAGATGAGTCCTCGTCTCTTTTGTTTTCTTTTTTTTCTTGTCTTGTCTTTTCATGTCTTGTCTAGTCTTGTCTTATCTGTGTCCATGTATTTTACTATTACTGTCTATGTTGCTCTTTTTTTTTCATTTACCATGATAATACAAAGTTTAATTTTCAATTTTTATATTTACCATAGTACTGTTTTGGGACGTCTACCATGTTCGATTATGTTTGTTTGGACATTTACCACAATACTTTACTATGGCATTCTTTGAAGTGTTTGAGGTCAGGGTTATTTCAGTATTGTTTATATTATATTATTATAATATATTTTATTTATATTAATTGTTGTTTTATAAATGATCAATAATTTTTAGTATTTTTTTATTTCAGTTTTAGTTTTTATTTATTTGTTGCTTTAAGTTAAACATATTTCAATTAGTCAAGGCAACATTTCTGATTTTAGTTAGTTTAGATTTTTTTCATCTAATATTTCTATTTAGTTCCAGCTTTATATAAATTAACAAATAGTTTAATAGCTTTATGATAATCATCCTGTTTGTTGTATATGATGTATGTACTGTAGTATAATCATTCAGTACTATAATATATTAAAGTAAAAGGAATTCACATCTGATTTCCATCATCATTGCAGATTTAAATACTACTTTTCCCCTGATGGAGCTGATAAAAATATGCAGTTACTTATTAAATTCAGACTTAGACTCTGGACTGCAGGGTTTAGATTCTGCTGACTCCAGCTTGTCCTGAAAGCATGTTGGGTTTAAAGGGTGTAACGGCTATAAAATAGAAGTTGATGATAAGTCATCGGAAGCTGAGAGGTCTTGTTTCACTCTTAATATTGAGTAATAATTACTGGCTGATTGCACATTATTTCGCCGATCATACGGCTAATTACTAAACAAATACATTGCCATGAAATATTGATTTGATTCAAAATGTTCTTCATTTCTTCTTCAACTGTTACTCAGTTTAGTGTCATTATTCAAAATGTTTGAATAGATTGACACCATTAACCAGTCAGAATCAAGTATATATATATATATATATATATATATATATATATATATATATATAAGACAGTTACATATGCCATATGGTTGTGTTTCTCTGTGTTTCTGCAGGTTTTGGACCGTTTGGTGAACATGCGGTCAATGCCAGCTGGGTGGCAGTACAGGTATAATATTTGCACCTGTAGAAAATAAGCAGATCAAATCAATTATGAACTATGATCTGTATTTATGCTTGTTTATGCATGACTTCAGCATAACTGTAAACTTCAATTCAATATAACTTAACTTCTGTTTTCTGTCAGTGATGAGTGTATCAAAGTAATGTCCATATGGCATTATTCATATGTTATGTGGTTAGTTAATGTCATGTATTGAGTAAAACAGACAGAATCAATGTATTAGGCAGCAGTTAACAAATATTAATGATTGCTAGATAAGAATCAGTTCTTGAGTCTTTGCAAGCATTGGCGGTCTGAAATCTTCACAAAGGTTGAATCTAATTTGTATACAGAAAGCACAGGTGACATCTTTTTAAAGTTCAACTTTTATGCTATTTTAAAGGTATGGAAGTAAAATAATGCCAAATGTTTTTGAAACAAAAAAGCCTGTTGAATTGCACTACTTGAAAAAAATATGCATTGCATTAACCATGCTTGTATTTTAATGCTTTGTATTTTTAGGGCTTTGATGTCCTGAAATTCAACATGGTTGAATATTTAAGCTGTGAATATTTCAATTCAAAACATTTCAAACACATTTGCATTATTACAAATTCAATAATCCATATTCACCTTTCATATTTTACTTCCAAAATATTCAAAGTGTTCACTTTGAGACATTTGGCATTATTTTACTTCCATATAAAGGTTCCAAATTTTTTTTAAAGTCTCCTACAACAGGTTTACATGCATTCAAGATCAGAAACACTTGAATGTTCTCATAATAAACACTGCAGAATCAGCTCTTTTATCACAGTGTCTGAAACGGTTCAATCAAGGATTCGGTCTCTCTAAACTCCGCCTTTCCGAAAGCCTGCTCTGCTCTGATTGGTCAGATGGTCCAGTCTGTTGTGATTGGTCGACCGCTTACAGCACATGTCAGAAACTAAATGCTCAATACCATATCTGAATTTCAGCTCTTCCTCAGCTCTTGATACACAGTGATAAGAACAGTAACGATTGCGTCAGTTTTACCTTATCAATCTCGTTAAAGTGGATTTTCTCAGATACAACTACAGTGTTTGAGGGCGGAGCAAAGCAGACGCTGTTCACCAGCAGCCAATGGGGGGACATTATGCAAATTAGTTACAAACCTATGTAGGTTCAGTACGAAGTCAAGTCACCTTTATTTATATAGCGCTTTTTACAATACTGATTGTTACAAACCAGCTTTACAGAGATAATAGGAAAACAATGTTGTAATAATATTGTTAAATATAAAATTAAATGTCCCCAACATTTAATAAGTAAAACTGGAATTACTGACGACTCGTTTCAGCTGTTCAGAATCGCTTCTTTCTTTTGGGAGACAATAACTCAATTTATCTGGACTTTGATCTTTGAAACTTTACAGACATTTTACATTCACAAACAGCTTTATTACACACTACGTGAAAGTTATTATCCCAAAAAGCACAATGGCCACTTAAATCAAAACTTTTTGAAAAAATAGTCAAATCCATTGGATATTAGATTTCATCATATGGAAAAGGATATAACAGAAGTCAATGGGTAATTGCCAGTGTTCTGGAAATCCGTTTACAATTCCAGTTAACTTTAAACTTATTGCTAAACTAAATAAACTACATAAAAGTAAGTACAGTAATATCTGAAAAAGCAATAGGGGCACTTTAACAACTCAATTATCTCTTTAATTCTGAAACAATCCGCTTCTCCGAAGTTTCTCATGAGAAAAAGACCATAGTAGTCTCACGTGTGTACATTTCAGTGTTTCAGAAGGTCTCAACAATGTCTCAAACTATGCTCCATATTGATAATATGCAAAGTTTGCAATCGATAATCAAATATCTCAAACGTTTCTCATTAAATGTTCTGAGCCGCTGTCTAAATACTGAATGTCTGTCGACTCATTTAGGTACATTTTTGTTCTTCAGGAATCTCAGGAGAAACTTTTGAGACAAAGTTGATACTTTAATAAGTTGATACTGTATAAGATGAGAAGCAGTAACATTTTCTTCTGTGAAATTTCCTCTTCTCAGGAGCTGGAGAAACTGGGTTTGGGTGACGAAATAAACCTTCATGTTGCTGAAGTTCCTGTGGAGTATCAGGCCGTCCAAAGTCTTCTACCGTCTTTATGGAAACAGCACCTCCCACAAGTAGCGTAACTATACCTGTCCGAAAATCACACATGCTCGCGCTAAAAAACCTAAAACGTTTTCTCATAACTGCATGTTTGTGTTGTTTCAAATGAGTTTATATCTGTATAAACGAGTGCTATCAAATAGATGAATCACATCTAACATAAACGTTTGTTTTTAGAGTGTCTGTGTGTGTGTGTGCGTATGGGTGTGTGTGTGTGTGTGTGTGTGTGTGTGTGTGTGTGTGTGTGTGTGTGTGTGTGTGTGTGTGTGTGTGTGTGTGTGTTAATTTAATCCAAATTTAAAAAAGGGAGAGCGCACTTCTTGTGTTTTTTTTAAGTTTGCACCTCTTAATATCCTTATAGATTCTGGTTCTTAACAAACTTTTTTTTTTTTTAAGGCCCAACATGTTTCATTTCCAGAGATATGGGGATCTCAGTTCACTCCATGAGTAAATTAATCAATTGTACACATTTTTAGAGGGCGAAACCCAAATATTGGTCACTTTGCATAAAGCTGAGACTTTTTTTTTTTTAAAAGAGGAATATTTTTTGCAAAGTTTATTTAAATAGCCTAAGTAATAAATTACTGGTTTATATGCGGATCTCTTGGCTCACGGGGCTGGTTCAGCGCAAAGATCACGTGATCATATATGGTAACGCTAGTACAAGGATGTTAGCATAGTATAAAATTCGGACACTGCGTTAATTATTTAATGCATTAAACCACAGACATTTTTGACAGCCCTATTAAAGGCACAATATGTAATATTTTTGTATTAAAATATCCAAAAACTACTAGAACAATGTTATATACAAGTGAAAATCGAAAAATTTAAATATTTTGCAACAGTTCATGCATTTCAGTAATTCAAATTAAAAGGTGAAACTAATATTTTTAGTATATATAACTATATACATATGCATGATTATACTTTTCAGAGGGCCGACATTTCTGTATTTAAAATCCTTTTTTTAATTGATTTCATTTAATATTCAAATTTTCTGAGATTTTGAATTTGGAGTTTTCATAAGCTTTAAGTCATAATCATCAAAATTATAACTTTTGCACGATATTCTAATTTTTCAAGTTTCACCTGTATTTTTTAGACTTGTGTACTTACATTATCCCAGATGTTTCCAATAATGTTTAAATCCAGATAAATAAGCAGTTTTAACCAGGACACTAATTAATGAAATTAATTATTTTGAATTCATTAAAGCACACAAATAATTAAACATTTTTGACAGCTCTGTTAAAGGGGTGGTTGATAATGATTTCACTTTTCTAACTTTAGTTAGTGTGTAATGTTGCTGTTTGAGCATAAACAACACGTGCAAAGTTACAACGCTCAAAGTTCAAAGCAAAGGGAGATATTTTCTTTTAAAGAAATTGCTTTTTAAGGACTACAACAAACGGCTGGTAGGGACTACACGAGCTTCCTCACCGGTTAGTGACATCACTAACCCTAAACTTTACATAAACCCCGCCCCTTGAACATGATTTATAGATTATCAAGACAGAATCTGCTGATCAATGTCTAGAAGATAACAACACACCAGCTACATAAATTCATCAACTAACCATTCAGAAATGTTACTCTACATGTTGTCACTTCTTCTCGAGTCTCTCCATCTTTCATCCTCTGGTTTGAACATAAAAGGCTAAACTAATGTCTGTGAGGTAAAAGGACACAAGCTGTTTCAGCTCCGCCCCCTGTGCCGGGAGCAGCAGCTCATTTGCATTTAAAGGGACAGACACAAAAACGGTGTGTTTTTGCTCACTCTCAAAAAGTGACAAATTTAACATGCTATATAAAAATATCTGTGGGGTATTTTGAGCTGAAACTTCACATACACACTCAGGGGACATCAGAGATTTATTTTACATCTTGTGAAAAGGGCGTTATACCACCCCTTTAAGAACACATTTTATAAAAAAAACAAAAAAGCTTATTATTTTCTTTCTGCTTTTTCAAAGTTAGTTGTCCACGTTGGAGTTTCGGGGATGGCCACCACAGTAACACTCGAACAGTGTGGTCATAACCAGGGTTACATGCGCCTGGACAACTGCCGGTTCTGTCCCGAGTCCCTCAGCTGTATGGAGGGAGGACCCGACTGCATTCATTCTGTCATAGACATGGACACGGTCTGTAAGAGAGTCAACTCCTCTGGGCTTGGGGTCTCTGTGTCTGTATCGAAGGACGCCGGCAGGTATGGACGTTTCTCTAACACACACTAAAATGCTCTTTTAAAGAGGACCTGTTATTCTTTTTTCCATGGTTATCTTTCTTTAGTGTGTGATGTTGCTATCTGAGAATGAAAAAGCTTCTCTATATCAGTGTCAGTGTTTCTGAACTCCTGAAACGCCTCCATTGTGGTCTTGAGTTTCTTCCGGGAACGAACACGTCACAATATTCCTCATTTAAATAATTAATGCACAGAATAAAGGGGCGGGGCCTGGTTGAGTTAGTTAGTAGTGTGTTGAAACTGGCGGATATGAAAAGGGGCGGGACATTTCCCAAACACACTCAAAGCGCTCGACCAATCACAACACACTGCTCCAGCCGACCAATCAGAGCACAGTGTGCTTTTCAGAAGGAGGGGCTTCATGGAGACAGGAAGTAAACGGAGCGTTGCTGACAGAATATGAGGCAACAATGCAGAATATGAGGATAAAAATCAACATTCAAGCAGGAAAAAACTAAATCAAGACTGTAAGAATGACATATGTGCATAAGTTTACTTGATACCTTGCAGAATTTCTAAAACGTAAATAATTTTAACAAAATAAAGAAGAATCATAAAAATTGCATGTGATATTTGCATATTGCATATATTTCACTTACCAACAATAACAAATGTTTATATATAGTCAACAAGACATTTTTTTTAAATCGTGCTGTTGCTAGATTCTTAAAACTGTGTCATTGCCAAATAAAAAAACATGCCATTTTTATGATTTTTCTTAAAATTATTACGATTTTTCAGATTCTGCAAGGTATATGTAAACTTATGACCACAAATTTTGTACTGTATGTTTTCATTGTATTTTATCTACGTTTACATGGACACATTTTGTTTCAATCGGAATAAAATCATTAGAACGCTAAATAAGTTGATCAGGTTTATATGTCACAAGCTTCAAATTTGATTTGATCTTTTGATCTTTTCAAATATAGAGCTGTTACTGCATTATAACCAGCCTCCTACCATTGCTTCTTATTAATATTAATCAGATTTAATATTTATCTATTTTGGGTCCTAATTAGAAGACGACAAGCACATTTATCATTAATCAGATCCGTGGATGAGAGACCGAAGCAAGGACTTTACTGCAGCACTTCACAGATGGCAAGTGAAAGGAGGATTTTAGATTGACACGACAATATATTTAACAAGTCATAATTCATTACACCATTTCTGTCTTTGCATACGCACAGAACTTTCCAGTTTCGGTTTTCAATCCGATTGTTTAAACCACCCTTTACAATCTGAAAATAATTTCAATTGGAATTGGCCGATTCATTCTCACTTTTTTTATTCCAACTGTGCTACTAGTGCGATTTACAAACGGATTATTAGGTTTTATGCAAACGCAGCTAATGAAAATAGCTGACTTTAATGGCATTTTACTTCTGTAATCTTACTTATTTCTAAGTAACAAAGTATATTCATTAAGTCAATATATGCATTTAGCCCAAAAAATTGCTAAAAACTAAGCTTTTAATTGTCTTAACCACAAATTATTGGTCAGGAAAATCGAAAATTTAAGTATATGCACTACTTTAAAAGCCATTGCTGTCTCAGAAAAACATCAAAGCCAGATTAATTTTTTTGGCAGAATATTGGAAGTTGTGTGTGGAGTGATGAATTGCATGGTGAAATCAGAAATATAATAATAAATGCGTCTCTATAGTGGTGAAGCATGAAGGAAGAGTGTCTATTTAGCTACTGGAACTGATGAGCTACTTCACTGTGAAAAGTCATTTAACGCTTTGAAGCACAGGAGAATATTGCAGAACGGCTTGCTTCCCACAAATGCAAATTTGTTATCTAAACTAAAGGGGAATGATCAGATGTTATTTTTCAACAAGACAATGCTCCTGCCCAAACTGCAAAGACAGCCAAGAAGTGGCTCATGTTTTAGTCAGAGTCCAGATTTGAACCCTTTAGTGAATATTTGATTTCGCATTAAACTCAAACTAACTGGGAGACATTTTTTAACTTCTCAAAGCCATTAACATAGAGTGGAAAAACACCAACTCTTCTTCCTGTAAATAAACTGTCTGCAATTTGGGGAAGGTGATTATGTGCTAACTTACTTTATCTACGGTAAATGTGCAATTCTTGCTAATTTCCCGACCAGTGATTTGTGATTTAAAATGGTTAAAGCGATAGTTTACTTAAAAAGTTAAATTCTGTCATCATTTACTCACACTAAAGTCGTTCCAAACCTGTATGAGTTGGTAACACTTTACAATAAGGTTCATTAGTTAACATTTATGTATTTACTTGCATGAACTAAACATGAGCAATACATTTGTTACTGTGTTTGTTAATCTATGTTAATGTTTGTTGATAAAAATAAAGCTGTTCATTGTTTGTTCATGTTAGTTCACAGTGCATTATCTAATGTTAACAATATTTTAAATGTTGAAATTAACATTAACAAAGACTAATACGTGCAGTTCATTATTAGTTCATGCTAACTAATGAACCTTATTGTAAAGTGTTACCTATGAGTTTTATTCTTCTGCTGAACACAAAAGAAGATATTTTGATTTTTGAAGAATATGGGTAACCAAATTTGACTTCCATAGTATTTTCCTTACTATGGAAGTCCATAAACTGTTTGGTTACCCATATTCTTCAAAAATCAAAATATCTTCTTTTGTGTTAAGCAGAAGAGAGAAACTACAGGTTTGGAACAACTTGAGGGTGAGTAAATGATTATAGATTTTTTATTTTTGGGTGAACCGTCCCTTTAAGACCATTAAAAGACCACTAAATATTTTACCATTTTTGTCTTGGCTCAATTTCTTTTGCACAAGAATGTAAAGTGGGCCTTGATTTGATCCATCTGGGATTAATTGGATGGTGAAGTGTGAGCCTGAGGACTCTTGTAAATGTTGTGAATCCAGCCATCTGACTCAAGTTTTGGATCAGGGGTTTATAAAAAAAAAAAATACCCGGTAACACTTTCTTTTACAGTGTTACATATGTTTCATGTAGTTACTATAGTAATAACTATTAATTATGCATAATTACATGCAACTAACCCCAAACCAAACCAAATCCTAACCCTTTAGTAACTACATGTAGTTGCTTATTATTACTCAGTACTTAAATGTATACACTGCTGTTCAAAAGTTTATAATGGTGAAATATTATTTCGATGTAAAACAGCTGTTTTCTATGTGAATATATAGTAAAGTGTAATTTATTCCTGTGATCAAAGCTGAATTTTCAGCATCATTACTCCAGTCTTCAGTGTCACATGATCCTTCAGAAATCACTATAATATGATGATTTGATGCTCATGAAACATTTATGATTATTATCACAGTTGAAAACAGTTGTGCTGCTTCATATTTTTGTGCAAACCGTGATTAATTTTTTTCAGGATTCTTTGAAGGTTCAAGAGAAAAGCATTTAATTAAAAAATAAATATTTTGCATTATTATAAACGTCTTTACTGTCACTTTTGATCAATTTAATGCGTCCTTTCTGAAGAAAAGTGTTAAATTTCTTTAAAAAAAAACATGTTGACCCCAAACTTTTGAACGGTACTGTAATTACAGTGTAACAAAGACACCTTAAAATAAAGCGTAACCAAATCCCCCATCCTGTTTTCTCAGGTATCTGTGTGACTACACCTACTACACGTCTCTGTTTCTGGGCGACGGCAGATCTGCGTTTGTCCATGTTCCTCCTCTGGGAAAACCGTACAGCGCAGAAGATCTCGCTCGCGCCCTCAGAGCCGTCGTTCTGGAGATGCTTGAACTGATGGAGCAAAACAAGGGGAAGAAACACTGTCTCCACGACCAGTGAGAGTCTCACACACTCTTGTTTGGATTCAAGAGTTCATGCACATTTGAAGACTTCGATATCTTAGCTTGTGTGCTACGAACACGGGAATCGACTCGTGTGCTAAACTCAACGCTGCAGCCGGGCTCAAATCATTAAGAAAGCACTTTAATGGGGTATACTTGAAACATGCAGAGATTCGGTATTATGCATAAAACAGACGTCATTAGTGTGAAGACCATGTATGTCTTGCAGCTAAATTTTCGAAAATAATTAATTTAAACACTTTCTCTCACCGTCTTGTTTTTATATTAGTTATTTAACAGATTAAGTGCTAACACTTTACAATAAGGTTTCATTCGCTAACATTAGGTTACTAACATGAACAATACGTCTATAGCATTTATTAATCTTAGTTGATACATTTTTAAGCTCAAATGTTGAATTTTTAAATGCACTGTGAACTAACATGAGCATCGTTATTAACTAACATGAACAAAGATAATAAATGCTGGAAATATTTAGTGCTTATTGTTAGTTAATGCATTAACTAATGTTAACAAACCTTATTGAAAAGTGTTACCAATTAAGTATGTATGTAGTTTTATTAAGACTTTCGAATCAGGGTTTTTATAGTTAAAAAAACTAAAAACATCATTTAAAATATTGATAAACTAATACTGTTTTAAACTTAACTCTTATCATTTGCAGCTTTCAAAAATACCCCAAACACACACTTGGCAGGGAGTATAAGCATCCCAGTTTATTTGATCACAGACTACAGACCAGGTGGAAAAGCTGGTTTACAATTATAACAAAGTAAAAACAATGTTTTGGCTGCTGGACAGTGATATAAAGACATAATAACTATGTCTGTCTGGTTATTAAAGTGCCAAAGTGAGTTACCAGACTTTTAGGATACAAGCATCAAACCTAACTGTACAATCCAAATGTGTTTTTCACCATTTTAATCCTTTTATGTACAGGGTCCCACATAAAGACTCGTAAATCTGATGCCTTTTGAGTAATCCAATGTCTAATGCTATCAGTGCTAGCTGTGAAGACATCAGCGGTTTGGCTTTTGTTAATTATACAAAATGTGAAGTCGTGATGTCTGTCTTCTCTCAGTGGACATTGTTTGAGATTTTCTTCTTATATTGCTTTCTTACTCTTTGCAAAATGCTGGAATTTTGGACTATGTAGAATTTTGGTCCAAACTAAAAGAACTCTTTAATCTGCTAATTGACGGTTAATTACATTACATTGCATTAAATTTTACACTGCATTGCATTAAATTACATTACATTACATTGCACATTGTATTGCATTGCATTAAATTACATTATTACATTGCATTAAATTATTACATTGCATTATACATTGCATTGCATTACATTATACATTGCATTAAATTACATTATACATTGCATGACATTATAAATTGCATTAAATGATTACATTATATATTGCATTAAATTATTACATTACATTATACATTACATTGCATTGCATTACATTACATTATACATCGCATTAAATTTCATTATACATTGCATGACATTATACATTGCATTAAATTATTACATTACATTATACATCACATTGCATTGCATTACATTATACATCGCATTAAATTACATTATACATTGCATTACATTTTACATTGCATTGCATTGCATTACATTATACATCGCATTAAATTACATTATACATTGCATTACATTTTACATTACATTGCATTGCATTACATTATAATGGCTAAGTTTTTACTGGAATTTGAGTGATTATTTACAACATACTGAACCACACAGATAATGCTGTGAATCTTCATTATTTAAATGTTGCCTAAAAACACTGTTATTTTCAGCATTTCCTTTTTTCCACTGATAAGTTTTATTGTATTAAGTGTTCTGACATCTGTTCAAGTATATACATTAATATTCCCACATTCTGGTGGACGCCGTTGTGTTTCCTCTTTATGTTTGTGTTTCCTTATTCTTCCACTTTTTTTATAAACTGTAGCTCTTAATAAATGATTTCTGCCTTATTTAATTGTTTTTTTATCTTAAATTCATAAAATGGATGTGAATTTTTACATTACATTTTAATATAGGAAAAAGTATGAGATCACTAGTGAAAATGTGTTTTGCATTTTCTAAAATGTTGCATTATCAATTTTATTATCAGCATATCATATTATAAATATATAGGCCTATTAAGTATATGTACAATGAAAGTGTGCATTAAGAGGTCAAAATATTTCAGGTTTTTCACTCTTTATTCACCTTTTGATGTTATCTGAAGTCAGATATATAAAAACACAAATATTCAATAATTACAAATACTAAAGGTTATTCAATATTATTAGGTCGTTAAAAAGTAATGCATAATATATATAAAACGATTTATAATTTTTAATAATATTTCAGGACACTGCCCATTCACATAGTATATTATACTGTCTTTATTTTGTCTTGCAAAACCAAAATATTTTGCGCAAGGCAAGTTTATTATAGCACATTTCATACATTATGGTAATTCAAAGTGCTTTACACAGAAAGGAATTAAAATAATCACAAAATAAAAGCAATTAAAAGTTATAAAATGAATTAAAAGATAGTTATAAAAGGAACTAAAAGATTAAAAAGGTGAGGCATAGATAAACTTCTCATCTGGCAAAACCGGTTATCATATTTTTCACAGCTTTTCCCATGGTGACTAAAAACAATATAATATTTCAGAAAGAGCTAGACATCTATTTCTAGCCTATGTGTCATTGAGAGAAGCTCTAAAATGACAGCAAAATGTTTACAAAACAGACCTTTTCCTGTAAAAACAGCAAACGTGTGTACACGTCAGCGGTACAGTGCGCTCTACGTCGGTTGCGCTCGACCGTGACGTCACCTCGCGTCGCGCTCTCGAGTGGGAGTCGAATCTTTCTCCGGAATCGTTTGCTTTCATTTCTGCACGAGCCCGTCTCGCGCGCCGTTTCCTTCTCTTCGCTTCGAATCAAAACAAACCTCGCCCGACGCGCTTCAGTCGGTTATTCTCCCGCTTCTCGTCCGGATTATTCGGTGTTTTCTGTGAAAAGGCGGTCAATAGAGCCGGATAAAGATGAGTGTGGAGGCGTACGGGCCGAGCTCGCAGACGCTCACCTTCCTGGACACGGAGGAAACGGAGCTTCTCGGGGCCGACACGCAGGGCTCCGAGTTCGAGTTCACCGACTTTACATTGCCCAGCCAGACCCAAACCCAAGGCCAGACCCAGAGTCAGCTCGACAACCAGGTATAAACGCATAAAAACACACAAACGAGCTTTAAATCAGGCTGGGTAGAACGCGTTTGAGTCCAAATATGGCGAGCTAGCAGGCGTTAGCCGCGCGGTAGCGTTAGCAACGATAGAGCAGGCCGCCTGAAAGAGAGAGAGAGTTGTCAGAGGGACTTTTGTCAACTACATTAATGTTTTAACTAATTTTATATACTAATATGTCCAATCAAATATACTATCTTGTATGATATTATTGATGATGAATGTGTTATGTCAAATAGTTTGTTTTGGTTGCTTAGCTGCGGATCCCAGGTGTATTTTCGTACTTTCTCAGGGACTTTTGTGAACTACAGTGGTGTTAACAGTAATCTAGATTTCTTAAAATATTAAACAGCACGGGTTATTACAGATAGCTTGAGTTGGCTACAGCTGTCAGATGTGTTGACAGATATTTGTTTACTATATTGATGTTATAATGTAGTTCTACCGCTGATGTGGGATGTATTTATTAACTGTTTGGCGTTATTATAAAATTATGCACCGTATTTGAGCATTTATGTGGTATTTTAGGGCTTGTTTATGTCAGTAGTTGCATCTCGTATGTGTTATTGTGTGGTTCTTTTGTGAGATATACTGGTGTTAAATTTATATGTATAAAGTTTTAGTATGAGTGTTTTATTTATAGGGCTTGTTTTGGTCAGGAAGATGTTTTGGCGTGTTTATAGGTGAATGATTTAGCTATATTGTTTAATGTTTGCTCTAATGATATGTTGCATCGGGTTTTTGTGCATTAAAGGTTAGTTCATCCAAAAATGAAGAAAATATCCTATAATTTACTCACCCTCTCAAGACATCCTAGATGTATATGATTTCCTTCTTTCAGCCAAACAAAATCAAGAGTAATATTAAAAAATATCCTGTCTAAAAATAAAGCTGTATAATGGGAGTGAGTTTGAAGTTTGAAGCCCAAAAAAGTGCATTCACCCATCATAAAAGTAATAATTACCATACGGCTATATAATAATTAATAAAGGCCTTCTGAAGTGAAGTGATGCTTTTTGTAAGTAAAATATCCATAATTATAACACGTATCCATTTGTGTTAATAAAGCCTTCTGGAGCGAAACAATGCGTTTTAAAAGAAAGACATTCATATTTTTAACTTTATAAACTATAATCACTGGCTTCCGGTAACGGCCGTAAGCGAGTCTAGTTCTGCCGGAAGTGAGCTCTGATCCGACGCATGACGTATTGATGAATAGAGCAAAACAAAACACCGGTCATGAATTAGAAGTTTAAAACGAGAATTTTTAAAGAGAATTGTGGGAGGAGCTTGAGTTTTATTTGCCCAGCCCTATTAGTTTGGACCGCAAGAGAGGTCAACTCTTTCCTAAGATTACGCTACTCCTGCATCATGCATCGGGTCAGAGGTCAATCTTCTGCCGGAACTAGATTCGCTTACCGTTACCGGAAACCAGTGATTATAGTTTATAAAGTTAAAAATATGAATGTTTTTCTTTTAAAACGCATTGTTTCGCTCCAGAAGGCTTTATTAACACAGATGGATACGCTTTTTTTAGGCTTCCAAAACTCAGGTACCATTCACTCCCATTATAAATAGGGCTGTCACTTTTGTGAAAAAATCCTGTTCGATTTTTGAGACATATGTGTTCATTGAATCGATTGTAAAATCGATTTTTCCATGTCTAAAGACGTTTCCATTTTCAACACCAAATATTGGCAAATCCACGGACAACTATAACAGGCATTAGGACGAACGTAAAGAGGGCGCTTGAGACGTCCTCAAGTCTTATAAATATTTCTGATGATTTATTGGCGTGAAGTTTTTTGCACAATGACAAACAGGGATTGAAATTAACACCCGCCAAATTCGGATAAAAATGAACTTTGGCGGGTTACGCTGTCATATCACGAGTCAATTTGGCGTGTTTCTATGTTTACTCACTTTGCTGGGGAAGTTCGTGTGAGCCAAATCTGCGTGGATTTAGCGCAAATACGCAACTCGTGAGTCCTCATGATATATTAAATACAGCGTATTTCTGGCTTGCTTGAACACACACGTCACTAAGCAACAAATAACGGCGCGCTTGTTCACTTGCACTGAGGTAATAGCAAATATTAAAAAGCATTTGGTTAACAGAACAGACATTGTTATTTTCCAACATCCTACATGTTTCTGTGTACTGTATTAATCTGTCTACCTAAAACACATTTTTGGTTAAAAAAAAAGGCAGTTAAAATCGATTCCCTATTTTCGTTTTCGAAACTTGTGTTGGTTGGTCCGATCGATTGTGCAATCGATTTTCGAACGTAAAGTGACAGCCCTAATTATAAAGCTTGGAAGGGCCAGGGTATTTTTTAATGTAACTTAAAAAAAAAAATGTTTGGCTGAAAGAAGAAAGTCGTATACATCGAGGATCATTTCATTTTTGGGTGAACTATTCCTTTAAGTAAATGAGGCAGCAGAGTAAGTTTCATTGTTTTAGTAAATCAAGTGTGTATTTATGCTTGATTTAATAGCATTTGTGCTGTAGTTTTCTGCTGGTGTAAGTTGCAGATGTTTGTGATTTGAGGGTTATGTGCATTGTGCAGTGTATTGAATCTCCTGTTTTCACTTTTGTGCTATTTAAAGGTTTGTTTTGTAGAAATGGGGGCGTTAAAGTGAAATGTTGTGTGTTCAGGTGAACGGGCCTGACGGAGTTCTGCCCAACGGAGAAGATGCAGTGGTGAAGACCAGCCAACTTCTGGCCGAGCTGAACTTTGAGGAGGACGAGGAAGATACTTACTACACTAAAGATCTGCCAGTGCACGCTTGCAGGTACTGAAGTTGATGATGATGACACACCTGCCCTGATCTCACGTGCCTTAATTATGTGTCTGTAACTGTGAGAGTTATAGACTATTGCATGATAGGGCTGCAACTAATGACTATTTTAATAGTCGACTATTGAAACGATTAGTCGACTAATCGAATAATTATTAAATTTTTCTAAAATTTAGCATGAGATTTCTTTAATTCTGTGGAAAATGATAGTAAACACAAGAAAGAAGGGGGTACTTCAATGAAAAATGCATATTTTATTGAACTTTGCTGATGATAGGCCGATTCATACTAAAAGTAAATAAAAATGCCCTGTCTAAAACCAATTAGGCACAGCACAGTGCTCGGTCAGTATAGACATAAATACATAAATAAAGAAACTCTATAATTTTTATAAAGGACAAGCACATTTGTTTTATAAGAAAAAATAAATTAAAATCAAATAAACATTCTCTTCCTGTAAACCAGGGGCAGGCACATTAGCAGCAATAAAACCACGCTGAAAATACGCTTATAAAATGTACAATGTACATCCAAAAGAAAACGTATTGGCTTCCATGTTATTTAAATCTTACCGAGGCGAGTCAAACTCAGTTTCATTCAACTGTCCGACGTGCTTTCTCTTTAAATGTTCGTGCATCACGAGGTGCTGCCGTGATACGCAAGGACTGCATTGCAAACCATGCAGGTAATCTTTTTATTCGCCGTATCCAGGCTAAAATGCTCCCAAACTTTAGATGTTTTGGTACGCGCAGCTGCTTCGTTGGACGCCGCCATTTCTGTATGTTATCGCTCAGCAGGGAAGCTAATGCGCATGTGCGACTCTCGGCAGAGATTGTAATGAAGAGAGATGCCTCGGTCGGAAAAAACATGTCTGGCGACAACTTCGACAATGAAATTCATTGTCGACTATTGCTATTATCGATTTTTGTCGACAACGTCGACGAATCGTTGCAGCCCTATTGCATGATTTGCTTCTCTGAAACATGTAGGCTATCTCTGATCACTCACAGCATTATTTGTATATGACACTGTGCTGTATAATTGACAGTTTTCCCAGGCTGCAGTCGGCCAATCATTTATACAAACAAACTCCCACAAGGCTAGCATGACCCTTCTGATTGTACAATGTACATCATGCCTTATTTATGTAGGTCATTGTAGGTAGGTAGTTATTTTATCAGTAAGATTTTAGGTCAGAATGACTGTGCAAAGAAAAGTATATATTCACAGATGATTTAACTCGTCATTATTTTAATGACTGCACATACTTTTATAATGTTCATAAAGATTTCTATTTCAAAGAAATGCTTTTTTTTTTTTAATTCATCAAAGAATAAATCCTGAAAAAATGTACCATGGTTTCCACAAAAAAAATTCAGCATTTATAATAATCAGAATTCTTTTTGAGCAGCAAATCAGCATTTTATAACTATTTCTTCTGAAGTAATGATTTAGCCTTGCATTATGGGAATAAATTACATTTTACAATATATTGAAATGGGGAAAAAAGAAATTGTAATAATATTTCTCAATATTACTGTTTTTACTGTATGTTTAATCAAGTAAATGCAGACATGGTGAGTTTAAGATACTTCTTTCAAAAACATGTGAACGGTAGTGTGTGTCATTGTTTTATTAGTATGCTAAAGTAATCATTCTGTGGACTGGTTTTGTTTTGTATGTTTGTAGCTACTGTGGCATCCATGATCCAGCATGTGTAGTTTACTGCAACACCAGCAAGAAATGGTTTTGCAATGGCCGGGGCAACACCTCTGGCAGGTGAGTCCACCAATTAGATTACGTTTGTGTTGTTAAATTCAAACCAAAGCATTGTTAACACTTAAAGGCTGATGTCTTTTGTCACACTTGTCGTCTTAGTCATATTGTGAACCATTTGGTGAGGGCCAAATGTAAGGAGGTGACGCTGCATAAGGACGGGCCGCTGGGAGAGACGGTTCTCGAATGCTATAACTGTGGCTGCCGTAACGTCTTCCTTCTCGGCTTCATCCCGGCTAAAGCAGACTCCGTCGTGGTGCTTCTGTGCAGGTCAAATTCACCACTCGTTTACAAACTGCTTCATTCTGATTCACACACTGCTGTTTCTGTGAATAAAATCATCACAGGAGTTTATTTTGATTGGGTTAACCCAAACCTAAATTGATGTCTTTTAGTCATTAATGAATAAAGGGAGTTTTTAGTAATTGTTTTTTATAACAACAACAATAAAATTAAAATATGCTCTTTCTAGCTGCTTGATTGTGTCTTTATGGTATGTATAAGACATAATCTGGAAGCTTTACAAGGTTACCTTAAAGGATTAGTTTACTTCAAAACGAAGATAGTCATCATTTACTCACCCTCAAGTTGTTTCAAACCTGTATGAGTTTCTTTCTTCTGCTGCTGAACACAAAAGAAGATATTTTAAAGAGTAACTTTAACCAAACAGTTGATGGACGCCATTGACTTCCATAGTATTTTTTTTCCTACTGTGGCAGTTAATGTGATCCTCCAACTGTCTGGTTACTGACGTTCTTCAAAATATCTTCTTTTGTGTTCAGCAGAAGAAAGAAACTCATACAGGTTTGAAACAACTTGAAGGTGGGTGAATGATAACAATTTTCATTTTGAAGTTAACCATTCCTTTAAGGCTGTTAAACTGTTAATAATTAGTGTCTAAACTCTTTCATGTGTGAAGGTACATTCTTACTGAAAATGAAATGGGGAAAGTCCCTAATGTTGCTTGTATTTTAATATTTTCATAATGAAACTGGGCGTGAGTGTAAGAAAATTTTATACTGTATGTGCCTCATGTGCTAGCATAATTGCTTTTAATGTGCTTATGAAATGTGTACACATTTGATTTTTATGAATTATATAAATTTTATATCTTTTTAATAAATAGTTTTATGTTTTTATGCACTGCTCCTATTTATGCATTTGTGTATACAACATACATAAATGCATAAATGGGAGCAGTGCATAAAACATTCTTTTCCATTTTTAACTAGAGGGTTTTTCTAGAGATTGATTGCACTTCATGTTGACTGGTTGAATTATTTTAAAATGTTTCATGTAAGTTTAATCACACCACTTGAAGCTGTGAAACCACACAGTGCATGTTGTTAAGCGTGTGCAGTCTCTCTGTCTCATGGGTGTGTGTGTTTGTGTGTTTAGGCAGCCGTGCGCCAGTCAGAGCAGTCTGAAGGACATTAATTGGGACAGCTCTCAGTGGCAGCCGCTCATCCAGGACCGCTGCTTTCTGTCCTGGTTGGTGAAGATCCCGTCCGAGCAGGAGCAGCTGAGGGCCCGTCAGATCACGGCCCAGCAGATTAACAAACTCGAGGAGCTCTGGAAGGTACAGTGACTTACATCTTTCTAGGGATGCACCGGAATTTCGCATTTTGGCCGAAAAAGATAAACGGTTGAAAATATGCCGCGCCGCTGTGTTTGGCGATCAGGTTTCACTCTCGCGCAACATTTTTAGCAACTTCACGAGCGAAACAAGTGTGCGCCGCGCTCTCCATTCCGTGTGTGTGTGTGTGTGTGTGTGTGCGCCTGCTCAATGTTCTGCTCTGTGTGTGCACTGCTCTGTCGCTCATGCCCCAAACTCTCTACTCGTGTACTGATGGCGCTCACCGAATAAGCAAAATCCGCTCAAATAACGTGCCGACGTGAAATTTCTATGAAGTAGACTTCTGTTTGCAATTAGGGATGCAGCGATTACCGGATTTCACAATTAACCGCGCTTTAAAACGTCACGGTTAATTAATCGTAAAGACTATGCTACACCGAGTGTTCTGCACGGAACGGAACTTTTGCACCAAACGAAAACAAGGTTACACCAGCGGTGCACCAGCTTAATGCCGTGCTCGTCAACCACTATGGCAGGGGGACTAGCAGCGACGCTCTATTTCCACCGAAAAAACGCCTTAAGGGCCTGTTCACAGTAGAGGTCTGCGCGGGACACAATTCTCAGACCCGCTCCCGCCCGCTCCCGCAGTGTTCAGTCCCGCTCCCGCCCGCTCCCGCAAAGATTTGTCATTTTTAGTACCGCTCCCGCCCGCATCTGTGATATAATGTCCCGCTCCCGCCCGCACTTTCTGTCTGACGAAAGGTCTTGAGGAAAAAAATGCGTGCACACAAAATTCCTTACCAATACTTGGTAACATATTTATTGGTCCCATATTACGAACAGCATAATATTCACAACAGTACTTTATCTGAAGCACTAGAGGCGCTCTGTTCCTCGTCCATGCTGTCTATTTTGAACTTGAACTAGCTTTCGAATTCGAACTCGGAGCAGCGGGAAATTGTCTCTAAACAAGTGTGCGTGAGATTAGGCCCCGCCCTACCCGACAACATTCACAAGTTTAGGCTGCTTAAAACGTTTTTATTGCTGCCAATCAGAATCTCCCTCACAACTACAAATTATGTACGCTACCTTAATCATTTATATATTTTACTTTATACTCATATTTAATATGCGGGAGTGCAGCGTATCATCCCTCCCGCCCGCACCCGCAAGTGCACCTCATCATCCCGCCCGCTCCCGCAATGACCTTTAAAAATTTGTCCCGCGCCGCACTGTTTTGCGTCGGGACCCGCGGGTCCCGCGGGACTCCCGCGGGAGTGCAGACCTCTAGTTCACAGATCGCGTCTTTTGCGCGCTCAAGTTCGTTATTTCAAATGTAAGCGTGCGGCATGCGCGCTCATAAGGGAAGCGGCGCGCTCGTTTTTTGCAAGCGCGTGCGCGCCGCATCGAGATAAAAACATCTCTACTTTTCAAAATGCCGCAAGCGCACCTTAGGTCAAGTGACAAGAACCAACACAGCAACGACAGACGCCTCCGGAGCGCAACCGCCCTAGCGCTTTGGAAAAAGGAGAACGTGGCGTGCAACTTTCAGCTTTCAGTGCAACGTAAAAAAACAACAACCAAAAAACAGCGGAATGTTTTGGTTACCCAAGTCTGTGGAAAACAGAATGTGACGTGCTCTCAAGAGTTTCAGTCAGTGAACATTTAACTTAATATCCTATTGCTTTCTCCTGTAAATGTTAGGCTTTGTAGTTTTAATATGCCCGGTGTAAAACACTAACATAATCAGGGCCAGGGCCGTGTAGACTTCTAGGACTACCAATTAACTGCATTTCAGTTATTGATAACACTACATGAGAGATGTTCTCAGTTTCTTTCTATAATTTTTACTTAAACTTCAAACAAACAAACCAAAATAATGAGATTATAATAGATGATTTTCTAAAGGCACGTGTAAAATTTGGATTAATAATTTAAAAAAGAGTATTAAAATAAGTACAATAATATTGGAGTGGATAACGTGGACTATATTTGTTTTCTTTTAAAAGAAATAGATAGTTAATATTTAGCTTACATTTAATTCAATAGAGCCAAATACTTTGTTTATTCTTATTTTCATTGGGATTTATTATCCCTTTATTTGTTTTTAAGTCAAATACCAACAAGATATTGTTTTCATGTTATCAAGTTTTCTACCTCAGGTTGAAAATAAATTTAGAACAAACTAAACACTTAATCATTTTGTGATCTATTTCAATCAAAGAGCCCTGCAGCCATTGACTTAATTTGTTATTTTAAAAGAAAAATGCTGGATGATTACAAAGCACTTCTCTTTAATTCCAAAGAAAGAGATTGATTATCGTTTGTCATTTTATAATTTTGTACTGTGTTGTGGCAAATAACACATGAAAATCTAGTGTTGAGTGTTCATGTGATATTATACATATAGTGTTGTGAAATTAATTGATGCATAATAATCGTGATAATCGTTAAATCGTGATTATTTCTCAGACAATAATCGTACTTACAAAATCTTTAATCGTTGCATCCCTATTTGCAATATCCCTACTGTGCTGTAACATCGTATAACTGTGCTGGGCAACGCTGGTAAAATGAAGCTACCCTCTCATTCACTGATCATCTGCCTGCTATCTGGGGCCGGTTTCACAAAGCTATTTTAGACCGGTCTATAGTGTTAGACAAGTCTAAAAAAAATTTAGACACCTTAACCCAGGCTAACTTGGGTCTAAGACTCTGTTACCTTGGCAACCAGCAGTAACAATCAGTTACATTACAAACAGCCAAAAGAAAAGGGAAAATGGCTCATAATTTGTGGTTTGCTGATGACGTTATGGAGAGAGCTATGAGAAGGGAAAGGGTTTTTAGGGACCGCATTAACCTACATATATAATAATGAGGACTTTTCTTTTCTGTACGTCTTTAACTCAACGGTCGGATTAACGCTGTTGACTGTCAATCTTTTTCCAAATTAAACATTTCTTCATGTTACTACATTCTCCGCTAAACTTCCCCAGTAAAATGTCCTTGTGACTGTTATAGGCCACTCCTCCAACAAACACATATTTTCCGCTGGGGTAAACTGCACTGAAAGGTTGAAGGCGCTTACTCGATCCGCCATGTTTTTTGTTTTGAAAAGTAGCCTATCTTATTTTACCCAGAATGCATTGCAGTGTAGTCCTGCTTAAGGTAGTCAGATGCTGCGTCCCAATTCGCCTACTTATACTACGACCTAAAAGTATGTACTCTTTTTTTTTTGTGAAGAAAAAGTACATACTTTTGAGTGTGTAGCAAAAGAGTAGGCAAGCTTTGGGACATACTATCACGTCATCTTTAACGGACAGATCTGTCGCGTGCATCCAGTCACCGTAAACTGCCCTGTCAATCATCCTGTCACAGTTAAAATCCTCCATTCAATCGAATTTGATTTCCTACCGTTTCAGAGAGCACGTTCATCTGCCAGTCGTGGGTCTTTCATGCGAAGACTCTCCTCATGTGTTTGCAATTTGAATATAATGATGCATTTAGAAGGTAATGGCTAAACATATCTTTACAAAAGTTCACAATGCTGCTGCAGATGCAATATAATGTAGACAACATTGAATAAATACATTTTCGTCAGCATAGATACTGATAATTAATCTCTCAAACCCCTTTATCTAAATCTCTCTACATAACCGCCGGACTCGCGCGCGTCCTCCATGTCTGTAGTTTTTTTAAACACTTTTCACTCGTGTTTGTAGTTCTAACCGAATCCTCGTCCAACGCGCGATGGGTTGTGAGCAATATTAGCCGTTAGAGTGTGCATCGATCTGCACTTCGGATTCTGACCGGATATAGTAGACCATCCGGGTATCTTTGGAACACTCATTTCAACATACTACGATTTGGGACGTACTAATTATATTTTCGAATACTATTTAGGACGGATAGTATGCGAATTGGGACGCAGCAATAGTCTTAAGTGCTTTGTGCATCGGTCTGATTTAGATGTCGATCTGAAGTCTGACTATCTACTATATCTAAGCCATAGTTAAAGTCTATCTTTGAGAAACCGGCCCCTGCTCTCATGCTCTGATAATAATAGTTTTCTAAGACTATACTTTATCTTGACAATTAGTCAAAAAATAAATTTGTTAAATCCGAGTCTGTTGCATAGAACTGAATGAAGAATAATATATAGATATACATTTAATATTACTTTAATATATGGCTATTTTCTGTCCAATTTTTGTGTTACTTAAAAAAAAAGTGTGGTTATTATTTTATTGCCTTTTAGTTTTTTAAATTCAGTAAAATGATTGTATTTAATGTAAAAGTCTAATAATAATACAATTATATTAAAAAAGGTAATTTAAAATAAGAAATTATTTTAAAGTCATTTTCAGTTTCGGTTTTAAGCCAAGTGCATCTAGAAGTTTCCGTTTCGCCCCCAGAATTTTCATTTTGGTGCATCCCTACATCTTTCTTCTGGAGTGAAAACACTGCAACAATGCAGAACCGTAGTTTTGAGCATCCTAATCTTCTATCATGTTTGTAGGAAAACCCAACAGCAACCCTGGAAGATTTGGAGAAACCTGGAGTGGATGAGGAACCTCAGCACGTTCTGCTTCGCTACGAAGATGCCTATCAGTACCAGAACATTTTTGGGCCGCTGGTCAAACTAGAGGCTGACTACGACAAGAAACTCAAAGAGTCCCAAGTATGAAAACCTTTCTGCTATTCAACTCTATTCCTGTGTAGGGATGTCCTGAGCTGAGCCGATCTCAAGGATCGGTATCGGGCCTGATTAAGCATTTTTTTAACTGATCGGTATCAGCTATCCTTAGCCTGATCCTTTATTTTACGCCAGCTGTCTGTAAATTTTGCCATAATGGACCTTCAAGTGGGTTTGCCAGCCGTCCTTATAAGGAAAAGAAGCTCAAATGTGCATGTGCGAGGCTCGAGAACCAATGAGGTCTGTTCTAGCGAGTTACGCGCATGTTTGAGCTTCCGTGTTTAGCATCTTTAATCTGCACTTTTGTAACGAATCAACTGAAAGTCACTTATTTACTGTTAATTTTTATCTGTTGTCAGACTATCTGAGATGTCATTGCCTTGACACATTGCTATGGGTTGAGTCTTGCTGTGGATTTGATTGACAGACTGGCATTCAGTCCTTTTCATTTTCTGCTTGGTTAACTTTTCTAAGTGAACTAGAGAGCGCAACCATGCCTATCCATTTTTTCAGCTCTTTTAGTTCTGGAAGTATTTTTCCATTAATTTTCTTTAGACATTTAAAAAAAATCAATAAATAGTTCTACGCCATGAACAAAATCAACCAGCTCTGAGATTAATCTTTTGAAATGTGTTTGAAATACAAGTGTCAAGTGAAAATCAAAACAAAGACAGATGCGCAGGATGTAATGCCTTTTGAGGAAACGAGGATCTGTGAATGATTTAATCAAATCCACAATAAGGATGCAATTTAAAACTATTGACCAAACTGTTGTCTCTAAGTGTATAATATGATGTGTTGGAGGTTATTGCAAAATATTTAAAGGGCTCGAATTTTGGTGCGGGTATTGCGCATAATTTTACTCATTCCTGCAGGTCTTATAAGGTGGGAAATTCTTTCAAACATTTATTAATTTAGCTTGTTGGTTGAATTAGCAAATTAATCACACAGATAATCAGATCAAATCAGTAATTCGAAAACTCTGTTTAACGTCATTTCACAAACAGCCAGAGTGATTTAGCGCTGCCGCATCTTCGCTCTCTCTTTCAAACTGAGAACATGGCTTCACATCACCTCATCATCTGTACAAGCGAGCTGCACGCTGCGTTAAAAGACTTTGCCCAATCGAGCCTGTTGCATCGTTACTAAAGTTTATCATATGCACGACTTTTAAAGCATTCTGTAGTCCTCGCGCAATCTCTGAGAGATGGCACATACCCTAGAGCACACACACATAAAGCCAAACTGAGTGCTTTTTCGTGGCTTATTGCGATTAAATGGTCAGAAACGCACAAAATGATGTCAAAAGGCCAGTCTTGGCAAGTATTCACATAAACGCAGTCGGTGGTGTCTTATGTGATATTGGATCCGTGCATTAAAGTGACAGCAGCCTAATATACCTGATGCTGTCTGTGTCATTAATGTCAATCAAAGAACAAAAGATAGCGAGAAAAATTAATCTGTACTTAATTTATACAATTAAATATTTCAACTATACAGTGAACTACAATTTCTGTAGTACTTATTTTATACAATTAAATATTTCAACTATACAGTGAACTACAATTTCTGTAGTACTTATTTTATACAATTAAATATTTCAACTATACAGTGAACTACAATTTCTGTAGTATTCCTGTACCTAAATACCGTTTGACCTTCCTGGAAACCTTAAAGAACTCTTTATTTAATTTGTAATGTTATTTTATTGTATTTATTTGTGCTTCTGCTTGTAATTTATGTATTTTTTGTTATTTATTTTGTAAATTAAATTCAAGGTTGAAATCAAGCTTCCTTGTGCTGTGTAAACTGATTCGCAACAAAATTATGCAAATTGCATATGCAAGTGATGCAAAAATGAAAAGTGAGCATACACTTAGGGGTTAGAAATGTAGTTTATAATAAAATGCCTCCCCCTCCCATAAAAGAACACTAGTTAATAAAATTAATAACTTTAATGTACTTGAATAGTACACCCTCCATAACGCAATCGCTATTTACATCTCGTACGGTCTGTAAACTCTTGCGTTAACAAGACAATGACTGACGCATTTGTATTACATTCCAAAGAGCTCCAATTTCAGCCCCACAGTTGAAAACGAAACCATATCCGTACCAGCTGGGCCGGATCGGCACGGATCGGAACGGTTAAGCAACAAGAACGGTTGGCGCGACGGTGGAAAAGCGGCTCATGATTTCCGTTTCTGTGATAGCGGTGCCGACAGTGTTTGGATGATTTCTGTTAAGTATTAGTATTAATTCAGTATACATGATTTTTATAAAAAAAATTAGCTGAAATCACACTGATTTGTAGTAGAGCTGCATGATTTAGTTTTAAGTTTAAAAATCTGTGATCGCGATTCTGAATAGACAACTAAACAAAATAACATTTACTTGAGGTCCTGACAAAATGTTATTAGCTGCAGACTATTTAAAAGTGGTTAATTTAATTATTTATTAAAAAAATTGAATGAATGATTCAATGACTCCCTCATATACTATTTGTTTTACTTGTGAACAAATCTCTTGAATGAGTGATTCAATGACAAATACATTTCTAACAGTCACATGTCGCCACCTACTGGCGTAACCTACTCAGTGTAATCGATGCAATCATTATTTGGGGTGCAGAGTTGCTTTTAAAAGGTGATTTACTCTTATCATGATCGCTACCATAGACATCAGTATTTTTTTTATCAATTTTTATCTTCTGTGATGATTTGAATATTTGCAACAACTTTTCAACCACACAGTATTGTTATTTCTTTGTTTGTGAAGCTGTTTCATAAATGATAACTGCTCTCTCTGGATCAGTGGCAGCGCCAATGCAGATCTGAATATTTTGTCTAAGGTTTAATAGACAGGATCTTTTAACGATTAATCGTGCATCTCTAATTTGTGGCTTGTGCAGAAGCATATATTATCTCTTTACATCCCGAGTTCATATGTCTGTCTTGAAACGTTATACATCATTGCGTTATTGCACACAAAAAAAAAAATGATGTTGAGAAAATGGATGAGACTTATTTCTGGAACAAGAATATTGCAATTTTGCAAGGAAAAAACAATAGATGGACGTTCAGATGTTTTTGGGTGATCTTGTACATGAGTTTCTTTTCTTTCTGGTAAAGAGAGGTTGTTTCTAAGTGGAATAAATCATGTGTTTAAACGCATTTAAAATGTGTTGAAACATTTAGTTTTTATTCTGCTGCTAATGTTTTCTCTTTGCTTGTCTTCTTTTTTTCTTTTTTACTGCAGACTCAAGACAATATTACTGTGAGGTGGGATTTGGGACTGAATAAAAAGCGGATAGCTTATTTCACTCTGCCCAAGACGGATTCAGGTGGTAATATTCACTTTCAACATCTTCTGTGTCTACCAGTGGTTCATATCCATCCCATCCCTAACACCGTGTCCCATGCATCCCTCATCGATGTGTGCACGGACATGTCTGCCCGAGTGTGTGTGTGTGTGTGTGTGTGTGCGCGTGCATGCGTGTTTGTGTTGCTGTAGTGTGTATGTGATGGATTTATAGCTCTATTATTGTTATTAGAACATAAATCCAGAAGATGTGGTTTATCTGACAGTGTTTTCTCTGTGGTGGTGATTTTTATCAGACATGCGACTGATGCAAGGAGACGAGATCTGTCTGCGCTATAAAGGAGACTTGGCTCCTCTCTGGAAAGGAATCGGACACGTCATCAAAGTCCCGGACAGCATCCTTTCAACAATGATTATCCAACTGGCTGCTGCACAATGACTAACTATTGTTATCAACTTCTATTATGTTTTGATTATGTCCTTAGGCACACATTGCTCATACTTAGGATTAAAGGGGTGGTTCAGGATTTTGGACATCGGACCTCAATTCCAAGTTAGCCTGGGTGTTATTTATCAGTGGAGACAGTTTTCAAAAATGTTCATCCAGTCCTTCTAGTTGCATAGTTCGCCGGTGCTAGGCTTGCGCAAGTCAACGGTATCTGCTAGCCTGCTATTAAAAACAGTTTTACCCACTCCACAGTACACCAAAAGCAAATAAATTATAACGCCAGACTATCGATGTAAATGTCTGTTGAGAGAATAATGTTAGAAATCCAACTATCCTTTCATCGCATTGCAATAGTTATACTTTGTTCCCTGTATTTATTAGCACAGCCTATAGCAGCGGCGGAGTGATATTAAGTTACCTAAGGCAACCGAGAGAGCCGGTCCACATGACAATCACGCAGGTGTATTTCCCTGCCGCTGACATCATCACTACAGAAGCAGAGTATATCACCATGTGACAATTCCTTCGTTTACAATCGAATGTTTCAACATCGTTGTTCAAGGCTACTACTAGCTAGCTAGACGTCCCGACTGTAGTGCGCTTCTGTTCTGGGTTTACTTTTCGGCGCAGTGCTACTAACCGGAGCAAAGTAAACCTCCGCAAAGTAAAATTAAAAAGTACAATTTTAACAATGGTAAAATTCTAACATTATTCTCTCAACAGACATTAACATCGATAGTCTGGCGTTATCATTTATTTGCTTTTGGTGTACTGTGGAGTGGGTAAAACTGTTTTCAATGGCAGGCTAGCAGATACCTTTGACTCGCGCTAGCCTAGCGCCGGCGAACTATGCAACAGGAAGGACTGGATGGAAATTTTTGAAAACTGTCTCCACTGATAAATAACACCCAGGCTAACTTGGAAATGAGGTTCGATGTCCAAAATCCTGAACCACCGCTTTAATGATTTGATAAGCAACCACCCAGAGCACCCTATCAACTGCATAGGGTGTAATTTTTTGATATATCCGGTTTTGGTGAAATGCTGGCTATGGAGTCCATTACAAATTTCCCTATCAGGGACAATATCGTATATTTCATAGCAGCATAATTGAAACCACTCAGTAAATTCTAACAACTGCATAGCAGAATCCTCACAAACACGCTGGCATCGTGACAGTTTTGCAAACACCTAACCTTTTATATAAGGAAAAAATCACTGTTTTGATTTACAAGTACAAAAGTATCATACGGATGATTCTTTAACCGAGATTTTGTCAGATTATGGAGATGAGATTGCCATCGAGCTGCGCAGCAGTGCAGGTGCACCTGTGGAGGTGCCGCACAACTTCCAGGTGGACTTCGTCTGGAAGTCGACATCTTTTGACCGGTTAGTCCCACTATCATGTTTTAATACTTTCACCAGTCCATTCAATCGTTTCCATTTGTTTTGTTGCATTAATACAGTGCATATTTGCTACCTACTTGTTGATCCAAACCGGAATGTTTTTTATTTTATGTAGATGGCATTATGAAGAATGAACTGGTTTTATCCATGCAACAGTTATTGAGATACTATTTTAATGTATATCCTTTTATTTATTCTTTATTTATTTATTTTTTTAAATGTGTCTATGAAGTTTTTTATAAATTTTATTTGTTACTTTAGTACATAAAGTTATTTTATTTCACAATTTTTTATTTTTTATTTTAGTTAACAACAATAATAATAATAACATAATAATAATCACATTTATTTATATAGGACTTTTCTGGGGTAAAATGCAGTTCAAAGTGCTTTACATAAAAATGATATAGCCATATCAACAGCAACATCACATACAATAAAAAAATGTGCATCGAAATACAAAAAAATTAAATGCAACACATACTATAAAATACTAAAACATATGAAGGACAAAAATAAAAGTAATCAGCTACAACACATCTAATAGAAAATGCTAAAACATATAGGAGACTATTTATTATAAGCATAATTCAGAGTAAGTAAATCAATGCCAAAGTAAAAAGATACATTTTTAATTTTCTTCTAAAAATACTGAGTGTACTAGCTTCCCTAATATCTAGTACACTCAGTATTTTAAAAATGTATCTTTTTACTTTGGCATTTAATTACTTAATGTCTAGTACACTCAGTATTTTATAATACTATAATAACCCTGGCATGCGATTACAATAAATGGAGACTCAAGTTTTCTGTCCAAAAGATCATAAGTGATTGCCAGATGCAATTTTAACTTAAAGGTACAATATGTAAGATTTTTGTAATAAAATATCCAAAAATCACTTGCACAGTGTGATATATTTCCTGCATTTGTGCACTTACAATATTCCAAAAGTTCCCAAAGATATTTAATTCCCGAGAAATTCCAATTTGAAATAATGACTCGTACCTGGTCATTGCCGCCTGTCAATGATGTAATATCCGCGCTATCCCTGGTTTTCGGTCGTACTGCCATAGTAACCATGACGACAGACGTGGACAACTGCGTTACGTCTAGCGGCACTCTCACGCTGTTGTTGTTTCGTTCAAACATTATGGACTATGGCAAGCAGACTTTGGGACAAAAGGAGAAATAAAACGAGGATCAATATCAGTGTGCCACGTCCGTGGCTAACTCCGACTTGACAGAGACGCCACTCTCGCATGTACTTTATTAGACAGGTGAGCAAATTTACATAAAACTAATCAATGTTATATAGCACAACATGATGAAATGTTAGAATATGATCAGTATGTTATTCTAATGTTGATCTAGCTTAATGCTAGTCTCATACAGCTAACAAACTAACACATAGAATAACATTATAACTTTCAACACACTCATATGCAGTTTAGTGTGATAGTGTAGACCAAGTGAAACAGCGCTGCGTTACCTCACGTTTCCTTCTGCTAATAAACTGACCGGTGTGAGTAGTAATTCAGCACTTGCGGGTAGTTCAATAGAATGAAATGTCCTTATTCCTTTATATCCACGGGACTCGCGTGTGGCGCTAATATCTGTCTCTCATTAGCAAACGCGCCCAGCTTCAGTCCATATTCATGTTAAAAACAGCAATGTATTCACTCATCCATAAACATTATTAGATCCATCGGCATGACGACAAGTTCCATAATTCCGCTAATGTGTCATCAACCTTCGCCTTTGTTATTGTAAGAGGTTAGCGACCCCTAGCGGCGAAAAAACTTACATATTGTAGCTTTAAGTTTTGTCTTTTTCACAAAAGGTTATCGTATGACCTTACTAGATACATATATCGTCCATGAGTCTTATGTACTCCTGGTATGATATTTTTATGGATCTTTTGTCTCTCATTTCTTTCTTTTTTTCTTTTTTTTAAGCTTGATACCTTTAGTCCTGATTATTTGTAATTGAATGTGGGAAACCGTTTAATTTTCAGATGAGCTATTACTTGATGTGGTCTAATGATCTGTAAGCCTAGTGGATGTGAAGTTCAGCTTTTTGTTTGTCATGTCATGAAGAATGCAGAGCGCCCTGAAGACGTTTGCTGTGGATGAGACCTCTGTGTCTGGCTACATCTACCACAAGCTGCTGGGTCATGAGGTGGAGGACGTTATCATCAAATGCCAGCTTCCCAAACGCTTCACTGCGCAGGGCCTGCCAGACCTCAACCACTCGCAGGTACAGAGCTTCCCAAACTCCCCTTCACCTCATTCGGCCCTTTGACTATAAGCTTCTGAAACTCCAGTTTTGATACAATATAGGTTTTGTGAAGACGGTACTGCAACGCAGTCCTGAAGTGTCAACTAGTCTCCTTCCCTTTACCTCTGTACAGCTAAAACATTATCAAAATGATTCCAGTTCGCGTGGATCCGCGTAAACAACAAAAAATTCGGCAGACCAGACAAGTAATTTGGTGAGGTCATTTTGTAAAGAAAGACCATGCGCCTGCGCACATATATATTCAAATGCGTATACCTATACATTAAACTCGTAATATGCATGTGCACGCCGTCACCGTTTATTCACGTTTTTGAAGTTTACACGGAGATGATAACGTTTTTCTAAATTTTTCAAAACTTGCACCTTGGAATCCATTTCGAAGTTTGCATTCTCGAGCCACCAAACACTGTTGTCGTGCAAATGAACGGCCAGAAAACATTGAACGTTTTCTGCTTTCAGTTAAAACAGTGTCGCGTTAGCGGCCCCTAAGTTAATATCTAATGATCTTTGCAACGGAAGTGGATTAATCAAAACTAACTTTAGCTGGACAATAACTTTATTCTAGAGCTGCAGCTGTAAAGCCAAAACAATCTCTGTGACTTTAATTTCCTATTATCACTGTGAAGCTGCTTTGAAACAATCTCTATTGTTAAAAGCTACGGGTGAAACTTGAAAAATTAGAATATCGTGCAAAAGTTATCATTTTGATGATTATGGCATATAGCTTATGAAAACCCCAAATTCAAAGTCTCAGAAAATTAGAATATTACATGAAATCAATAAAAAAAAGGATTTTAAATACAGAAATTTCGGCCCTCTGAAAAGTATAATCATGCATATGTATATAGTTATATTCTGTATACTAAATATATTTCACCTTTTAATTTATATTACTGAAATACATGAACTGTTGCACGATATTCAAATTTTTCGAGTTTCACCTGTATATATATAAATGAAGGTGACTTGACCTGACTTCTGAAACTCATTGACTCACTGGCACAATATAGGTTTATGCTGTGAAGACGGTACTGCAGCGACCCCTCAGTCTGATCCAGGGGCCTCCAGGAACCGGCAAGACTGTCACCTCTGCCACTATTGTCTATCATCTGGCCAGACAGGGCAATGGGTAAGACACGTCCTCTCACGGTAGTGCTAGACATAAATGCCTCTGTGTATTTCCAATGTGTTATACAATTTCAACATGAAATGAGTTAATTTGGATGATAATACTAGGGCTGGAAATAATCTATTTGAGATTTTTCTGCTAAAAATTTAGATTGCGATTTTTAAATATGAATTATTTCCTTATTATTGGTAACACTTTACAATAAGGTTCGTTAGTTAACATTAGTTAACATGAACTAATAATAAACTGCACGTATACAGTATTTATTAATCTTTGTTAATGTTAATTTTAACATTTACCAACACTTTATTAAAATTTTGTTAATGCACTGTGAACTAACATGAACTAACAATTATGTATTTTTATTAACTAACGTTAACAAAGATTCACAGATACAGTAACATCTGGATTGCTCATGGTTAGCACATGTTAGTTTTTACAATAAGGTTCATTAGTTAACATTAATGTATTGTCACCTTATTATTATTTTTGTTAGCACTTTTCAATAAGGTCTCATTAGTAAATGTTATTTAATGAGTTAACTAACAATGAGTAATTTGTTACAGTATTTATTAACTTTAATTAATGAAAATACAACTGTGCATTATTCATGTTAGCTCTGGTCCAATAAAAAATATTAACAGACAAATTTTGATTTTAATAATGTATTAGTAAATGTTGAATTTTAAAGTCCCCCTGTGGTGAAAATCAAGTTTTTAATGTTGTTTATACGTATGTCCTTGTGGTGTTTTTAAATATGCTTTAAGACAAACCATGTGCAAATTCATAAAAATCGGCTACATTTAACAATAGATTGGGTATTATGTATATTATGATGAACTAAATGCCTTTCTCCACTGACGTTCAAAGCGTTCAAAGCTGTCTCTGAGATGGCGAATGGGAACATGCTTTGTGTAATGTAGGCTAGCCAAAGGCTAGTCATGTCTATTACCATTTTGTGTCTGACATAGAAAGCGATACATAAAATGCATTACCATTCTGATACATCAACTTGTAGAAGAGCCTGTATAACTCGCTCTTCCACTTCTTCCGAATAATTTTCTAGTACAAACATTTATGGTTGAATGAAACCTGTATTTCCGCTTGACTTTGTGCAGTGTTTACTACAGCAAAGTTGAGGAAGTGAATCTCTGTGAGTGGAGGCGGGGCTAATTTGCATGTTCATGGATCCACATATACTACATAAAGCAAGAGTGTAGAGTTACATTCAAGCCATTTTTAAGCAGGAAAAACATATTTTCATAGACTTTTTTAAAAAAAAGTCATTTTGGTGACTAAGAATGAACCATACTTCAGCATTTATTAATCTTATTTAATATTAATTTCAACATTTACTTATACGTCATTAAAATGAAAGGTTGTATTTGTTAACATTAGTTAATGCACTGTTAACTAACATGAACAAACAATGAACAGCTGTATTTTTATTAACTAACACTAACAAAGATTAATAAATACTGTAGCAAATGTATTGCTCATTGTTAGTTCATGTAAGTAAATACATTAACTAATGAACCTTATAGTTAAGTGTTACCAATAAATGCATATCTGATTTCATCTTTTTCAACTTCTGATTATTATTATTTTTTTAGTCCAGTGCTGGTTTGTGCTCCGAGTAACATCGCAGTGGACCAGCTAACAGAGAAGATCCATCAGACGGGGCTGAAAGTGGTTCGTCTGTGCGCTAAGAGTCGTGAGGCCATCGATTCACCGGTGTCTTTCCTGGCTCTGCACAATCAGATCCGCAACATGGACAGGTACAGACATTTCTGTTCTCACTGAGTTTAAGATTTAAAAAAAATGCACTATTAGACCTTATATTTGTTTGCGCTTTAAGTGGTGTAAGGCTGGCATTACCATTATTATTGCTCAGATTTAGTGTTTTTCAAAATCCACAACCCTTAACCCAGCAATGACCCTTTCAGTTTGAATGCTGCATATGTAGATGTTAGACAATGTGTCGGATCTTAAAAGGATTAATATTTGCCTGTCATTTCTACAGCATGCCTGAGTTGCAGAAACTGCAGCAGCTGAAGGACGAAACTGGCGAGCTGTCGTCTTCTGATGAGAAACGTTACCGAGCTCTCAAACGAACCGCAGAGAGAGAGCTGCTCATGGTACATGTCTTGAGTTCTCTTTAAAACACAGATAGACATAAATGCTGGAATATTTCACAGCGAAAGTAAGCGTTTCTAGAGTCTGAAGTGGGATGTTCAGTGATTTATATTAATGCTGCAGGCATTGGAAAACAATTATGCATGTTTTTGTGTGGTGCTGCTATTTAACATGCACTAGGGGTGTAACGATACACCAAAACCGACATGCATTCAGAACTGTCATTTTTAAGTCGAGGTTTGGTTTGTTTACGGTACAGCAGAGGGAAAAACACAACATAAAACCGCCTTTTTTTATGAAAAAGAGGTTTACTGAACTTTAAATAAAGCATTTAAAATATTCCGCAACACTCTTCATACATACTGAGCTTCCATTCTTTTGTGCTGTCTATCAGGCCAAGCCCTTAGGCAAAATAGAAATACTTGTATTACCTGAATAGAAATACCTGAATTTCTAACATTTACATATAAGGATACAACCATAAGATATAAGCTATGTGCCGAGGAAAACATATCTGACAGGAGGGCATGCCGCTTTATTTGTTTGAGTTAGTTTGAAGTGTGTAATATAAAGCACGTAAGCAAGAATGCATATATTTAGGACAACATGGATAATGCACTTTTCCCTTCCATTATTTTGTCAGATGCATTTGCAAAAGTTCAGCACATTCAGTTGTTAAACAATGCTGCAATTATTCAGTACTCATGCGTGCCTAACCGAAAGACCCATACCGAAATGTTTCAGTATGAAACTGTGTACCGTTACACCCCTAACATGACATGATCTATCAGCCAACCCCGTGATAGAGGCTTGCTAACATCTCATTCTCTCTACTTTCTCAGAACGCAGATGTGATCTGTTGCACATGTGTGGGTGCGGGTGACCCTCGTCTGGCAAAGATGCAGTTCCGGTCTATTCTCATCGATGAAAGCACCCAGGCCACGGAGCCCGAGTGCATGGTGCCCGTGGTGCTCGGGGCCAAACAGGTAATTTTCAGGAAATAATTAAAAATATCAGTACATAAAACTAAAGATTTGCAAGCATTATAAACATGCTTTGTAGTTCCCCCTTAATCCACAACATAACAAAGACAACAAGCATAGGAAACGCACTATGCAAATAAACCTGATGTGCCTTAGGTCCATGAAATGTTACCCAATTCCGATTTTTTGCTCGTGTGCATATGAGCCCGCCACGATCTCATGAAAATGCGTATCTATAGCACAATTTATTTCTCGTGCCATTTATGCGCCAAAAATGCATATGATACGCACTTAATGACGTGTAATACACACGCACTCCACGCCCGTAATCCTACCCAAGGGGTTTACAATGCGTAACATGCACGCAAAAACTATTTTTTGCGTATGAATGGCACGAGAAATAAAATTCATGCTATAGATAAGCACTTTCATGAGATCGTGTTGTATGTTCCCACCAGTCCTGAGATCTCTCTCGCACACAATAACTGAAGCATATGCGCAGGCTGCAATGATGGCCTTTTTCGTCATCCTCGGCCTCAAAATCATGGTGATGTTTGGCGAACTTCGCATATATCACATAGCTAGCATCAAGCATATTTCGCGTTCGTCCATCTGTGCAAGAACCCCCTTTAAGCATGCGGGATGTTTCAGATCTATGTCAAGTGTAAACGCATGAATCGGATATGGGTCACAATTGAAAGAATGTGTTAAAGTTGAATGTGTGGAGAGATGATAACTGAAACCTATGAGATAAAACATTTCTGTACAAATGCACAGACCAGTCATTTTTAAGTTGCCAACAATTAACTTGTTGGAAGATCATTAATGATCTCATATACAGTGTTTTTCTACTGTACCACATTAAAGGATGGGATTATAGGGATTAAAATTGGACAAAAGGTGGAAATTAAACTTTTATATAAATATGTGTCTGCACTTTGCGTGCTTAACATTAATTGAAATGTGTTAGTCGCTTTGGAATATAAATTGAGCAGGTTTCAGAGATTACATTTTTTACATTTTATTATATTCTGGAAAATACGGTTCTTGAAATTTTTGTAGAGACTCTTGTATGCAAGTGTATATTTTCTCTAGTAGTAACTATACTGTGCTCTCTCTTTGACAGCTGATTCTGGTGGGTGACCACTGTCAGTTGGGTCCTGTGGTCATGTGCAAGAAGGCGGCTAAAGCAGGTCTTTCTCAGTCTCTGTTTGAGAGGCTGGTGGTTCTGGGCATCAGACCCATCCGTCTGCAGGTGCAGTACCGCATGCACCCGGCACTCAGCGCCTTCCCTTCAAATATCTTCTATGAGGGTTCTCTGCAGAACGGGGTCACTGCCGGTACGTTATTTTCGCTTTGCGTATAGTTCACAGACGGTTGCATTAAGTTCGATCTGGTTAATTTTAGATTGGCTATAATAGATAGAATTGTTTTGTTATACACTATGTGTCACAATTAAGATATTTTTTAAATGTATGTCTTGATAGAAGTCTCTTCTGTGCACCAAAGGTGCATTTATTAGATCAAAAATTGCGTAAAAACAATAATATTGTAAAATATTTTTCTATTTTAGCCTAATATATTTTAAAATGTAATTTATTCCTGTGATGCAAAGCATCAGTACTCCCGTCTTCACTGTTACATGATCTTCCAGAAATCATTCTAATTTACTGATTTGGTGCTCAATTATTATCAATGTTGAAAACAAGTTTTCCTGCTTAATATTTTTGTGGAAACGTGTTTTTTTTTGGGTTTTTTTTTCAGTATTCTTTGATGAAAAAAAAGTTCAAAAGAACAGCGTTTATTTTAAATCTTTTGTAACATTTCTCAAATAGTTTTGTAACATTTAACATTCATATTAAACAAATACATTTTAAAAAAGTATTAATCTGCCAAGAATTCAGCTTTAATAAATTACATTTTAAAATATATTAAAATAGAAGTTATTTTAAATTGTATTTATTGACTGGTAGTATATTGAAACAAAGTATTTGTATCGCCACATTTAATAATGTTTTGTTGCTCTTCAGCTGATCGCATCAAGAAAGGCTTTGACTTCCAGTGGCCTCAGCCGGATAAGCCCATGTTTTTCTACGTGACTCAGGGTCAGGAGGAGATCGCAAGCTCTGGCACCTCCTATCTCAACAGGTATTTGCATGTGATATCCCATTCTCAAAAGACATGCATCACAAATATCTGATGCACATTGCACACAAAAATACCAAGAGCTTTCTCAAAACAAGCAAGACTTTATGCCCTTTCTGGAATGGTGAGTCTAGTCACTGGTCAAATTTGGCTAAGTTTGCAAGTCTCATAATGGAATATTTCAAATAAAATAAAACAAAATACATCTCCTGTCTTGCTCACTGGGGGATTGAATCATTATGTGTTAATCTTATAGCAATTCCTGTTTAAATTACTTAAAGGGTAATTACTTGGACCACAATATAATTTTCAACCTCAGTAAAGAACGGGATCATGTTATAGTAATTCTGTCTGAAATGAGACGCTTCAATCTGACTTTTTTAAATATATCAGTTAGTTGACTGCTTCCTGTAAAAATATGCTGCTCTTAGCCTGAATCAAATGCAAAGCAGAACAAATTTTATGTTGATGAAGTCTGGTTATATGTTACTACTGGAATAACAGAAACTTTTGAAAATTCATAAGCTCGTTCATAAATGCTCATTACCAGCATTAGATAAAGCTCATTCAAAGGGTCTGTCTCATAAAATTATATCTCTGTTTTCAGGACTGAAGCTGCTAATGTGGAGAAGATCACCACCCGTCTGCTGAAAGCCGGAGCCAAACCTGATCAGATTGGCATTATCACGCCGTACGAGGGCCAGCGCTCTTACCTGGTGCAGTACATGCAGTTCAGCGGCTCACTGCACACCAAACTCTACCAGGTACAAAGTCAAAACCACTTTTAAACATGCTTGCAGATGGATTTCAGCCCAAGCTAT
Organism: Siphateles boraxobius; assembly: GCF_051911475.1. Lineage (NCBI taxonomy): Eukaryota > Metazoa > Chordata > Actinopteri > Cypriniformes > Leuciscidae > Siphateles > Siphateles boraxobius. The sequence continues at coordinate 9,395,103 of NW_027509215.1, forward strand.
TGAACCCAAATCTGTTCTGGGGCTGGATTCACTAAATAGTTTTAAGAATAAAAATCTAAAATGATATCTCCTTCTTATTTTCTGACTTAATAACTTTAGAAATAATTTGTATTCCCAAAAAAATTCTTAAGTTCTTAATGTTCTTTAAAAAATAAATTAAAAAAATTAATTCTTAAAAATAATCAGCAGCACTTTACTTAAAGTCTTTATATATATTGCATTATAAAAATGCATTAATTATGCATTGCATGGTCTCATGAATAATTGCAACTACTATTATCAGGGATTAAAGTTCTCCGTCGCTACGACAGATTTCTGTTTGCAGCGAGTCTATGACGGATTTCCGTCAGTTGCAGGGTTCCCGTCTGTCCTTAATGTCTTAAATTCACTTTTCATCATGTAAAGGCTGTAAATAGGCTTTAATTTCTCAAATAGTGTGATAAATGTCTTAATTTTAGTTTGAATAAGTCTTAAATTAAGGAAAGACGAGGTGTATTCACCCTGCTGAGGGGGATGTGATAAAGCCTGGATTGGAGCGAAAGCACGTTCCTCTCTCCACTCTAACATTCTGTAATCACTTTGCTTACGGTCCAGTCCAGGTTTTCAATTCCCGCTCACGGAAAAACTGCTCCGTGTTCACTCAATTAATCTTAGTTTTGGAGAAGTGCATGTCAGGCTACAGCTGGTTAGCTGCGGACCGAATCCGAGTGCATTTCGAACCCTGGTGCGTTTGCGTGCATATTACGTCATCGCAAACGTGCACGGCGCATGATTGAAAACAGAACGCGGGTAAAATATTGGCCGTTTCTCAATACCAATACGCAATTCGGACTTGCGTCCTTGATAGTTCGGACTTGCCAAGTTCGACTCAGGAGAACCGAACTCCCGAGGACGAGAAGACGAGAGTCCGGTTATTCTGCAAACGGAACCGCGGCGTTCTTGATCGCGTCACTCAGCTCGCTCTGGCTGCTCCGGTCATCTCTTTATGTATATTTTAGGCAACAATAAAACGAAATATGGTATAAAATACAACTCTGCCTCTTTTCATCAACAATAAAACGAAATATATACAAAACACCTCTTTTCATTTATAAATGAACATATTATTATAAACATATTAGGCCTATATGGCCACACAAATGTTGTTCAGGCAACGCACATTGATTATCTTCACTCCATATATTTATAACAACACGAAATATAAAACACAACTCTGCTTCTTTTTGTTTTCATTTTAAAAATATGAAACCTTATTGATCATTAAAACTGACATTTAACAAACAGAGACAGGGTTGTATCGTTTTATTTTATTATGCATGTACACATACAAGAGAATGCATAGTAAAATATATAAAGAATATTTTATATACAGGTCCTTCTCAAAAAATTAGCATATTGTGATAAAGTTCATTATTTTCCATAATGTAATGATAAAAATTAAACTTTCATATATTTTAGATTCATTGCACACCAACTGAAATATTTCAGGTCTTTTATTGTTTTAATACTGATGATTTTGGCATACAGCTCATGAAAACCCAAAATTCCTATCTCAAAAAATTAGCATATTTCATCCGACCAATAAAAGAAGTGTTTTTAATACAAAAAAAAAAGTCAACCTTCAAATAATTATGTTCAGTTATGCACTCAAGAGTCAATACTTGGTCGGGAATCCTTTTGCAGAAATGACTGCTTCAATGCGGCGTGGCATGGAGCCAATCAGCCTCTGGCACTGCTGAGGTGTTATGGAGGCCCAGGATGCTTCGATAGCGGCCTTAAGCTCATCCAGAGTGTTGGGTCTTGCGTCTCTCAACTTTCTCTTCACAATATCCCACAGATTCTCTATGGGGTTCAGGTCAGGAGAGTTGGCAGGCCAATTGAGCACAGTAATACCATGGTCAGTAAACCATTTACCAGTGGTTTTGGCACTGTGAGCAGGTGCCAGGTCGTGCTGAAAAATGAAATCTTCATCTCCATAAAGCTTTTCAGCAGATGGAAGCATGAAGTGCTCCAAAATCTCCTGATAGCTAGCTGCATTGGCCCTGCCCTTGATAAAACACAGTGGACCAACACCAGCAGCTGACATGGCACCCCAGACCATCACTGACTGTGGGTACTTGACACTGGACTTCAGGCATTTTGGCATTTCCTTCTCCCCAGTCTTCCTCCAGACTCTGGCACCTTGATTTCCGAATGACATGCAAAACTGAGCAACAGTCCAGTGCTGCTTCTCTGTAGCCCAGGTCAGGCGCTTCTGCCGCTGTTTCTGGTTCAAAAGTGGCTTGACCTGGGGAATGCAGCACCTGTAGCCCATTTCCTGCACACGCCTGTGCACGGTGGCTCTGGATGTTTCTACTCCAGACTCAGTCCACTGCTTCCGCAGGTCCCCCAAGGTCTGGAATCGGTCCTTCTCCACAATCTTCCTCAGGGTCCGGTCACCTCTTCTCGTTGTGCAGCGTTTTTTGCCACACTTTTTCCTTCCCACAGACTTCCCACTGAGGTGCCTTGATACAGCACTCTGGAAACAGCCTATTTGTTCAGAAATGTCTTTCTGTGTCTTACCCTCTTGCTTGAGGGTGTCAATGATGGCCTTCTGGACAGCAGTCAGGTCGGCAGTCTTACCCATGATTGCGGTTTTGAGTAATGAAACAGGCTGGGAGTTTTTAAAAGCCTCAGGAATCTTTTGCAGGTGTTTAGAGTTAATTAGTTGATTCAGATGATTAGGTTAATAGCTCGTTTAGAGACCCTTTTCATGATATGCTAATTTTTTGAGACAGGAATTTTGGGTTTTCATGAGCTGTATGCCAAAATCATCGGTATTAAAACAATAAAAGACCTGAAATATTTCAGTTGGTGTGCAATGAATCTAAAATATATGAAAGTTTAATTTTTATCATTACATTATGGAAAATAATGAACTTTATCACAATATGCTAATTTTTTGAGAAGGACCTGTATTTTAGAATATATAACATTACACAACCCTGTCGCTTTTTTGTTAAATGTCAGTTTTAATGATCAATAATATCCAGTATAAAAGTATAAGTAGCCTAATATAAGAAGCTATACATTGAGAAATAAAGCAATAAAACAATTCAGTCAAACATAAGTCAGCTCTCTAATAGGCTAACAAGTTAAAGTTAAATAGCCTAAATATATAAAGTTATGAAACTTCACTTTGCCCTCAGCCAAAACGATTTGCCATGAAACAAACTATATATTAATATAATTTAGCATTGTTTGGTCTTATAAGATAAATAAAAACATGCACTGAAAAGTTATGTAGATGGTTGATTATTTGTCAAGCTAAGTAATTTTTTTTTCATAGATTAAAATAGCTTTTAAAATACGCAAACTGGCAATATTAAAGCGGTTTAAAACATCTCCCCTTAAAACGCTATTGGTCTCGACTATTTAAATAAAGTTAATGGAATATGACTTGGCCTGAAAAAAAATTTCAGTCAGAAGAATTTTTTTCACTTTAATCCCTGAGTTATAATACACCTTTAGAAAGTATAATGCATTTATAAACAACCAATTTTAGATGTAACAAGGAATCTGTGAATATTATAATTCATTTTAATTTTGATTACAATTATTTATGAAAAAATATAATGCATTATAACGTACATAATGCATACCTTAATAATGCATTATACATAAAGGCTCAGTAAAGTGTTACCAAAATTTGAGAATTTTTTAAGAATTGCTTTTTCTTACTGGATATATCTTTACTTCTTTCTTAAAGGGACACTTCACCCATTTGCATTAAGCTTTGTATTGTTAGAAACCCAGTCATAGTTTTTTAATGGTCGTGCATTATTACGTCATTTTCCCCTGAGACGGGAGAAATAAGGATTTCAGTGTTGCAGTTCCTGCTTATAATGATGTAAAAATCATCATTTTGCGTCATTCTAAGCAGGAAGTCCCATATCTTTGTAGAGGGGTTGAGACTACAAACACTCGTTCCTCATTTTTCCCAGGGGTGGGACCCACTCACACTACAGACCTAATACAGATCACTGGGTGGGACTTCACTTTCTGAAACTAAAAACAATATCCTCCATCTTGTTTGGAAGCTAAGCTAGCAGGCGCTGTGGAGCCAGATGTGAAGTTACGACAATGGCGGAAGGTACTCAATATAATATCGAAGAAGATCATTTTGAAAGTTCGTGAGTACTTTTACGAGCCGCAATAGTTGGCTCGAGCTGGGGCGGACTGATGGTGCCTGTGCTCTCACTGTGCGCGTACAGACACAGAGATAGAGTCTGTCTGCTGCAAAGAATTTCAATGATGTCAATTTCTCCTGGACGAAATCTCTGAATCAGACAAGGACACGGACGTTTGTGTTGTGATGTGAACCATCCTAGTTTTGCACCGCATATGTTCTGACTGAACATCTCGGTTCCATGCGATAATTCACCATTTCGAAAGAAATACAAACGAGGAGTAATTCACTAATGAGTTCGCCAACTAACTAGAAATTTTGTGTGAAATGAATTTCAAGCTCTGGTGGTAGCTAGCCTTGTAGACGGAAGAGTGATTTCTCTGATAGGCGGATACCTCATAGGCGCTGTTCTGGATTAGTGGGAGTGGCTTGTGGAGCTGTGCAGTGTGGTGCATTGTGGGAGTTGTTGTCTTTCATACAAATGCACCCTAAAGTTACTGTCTGTCTTTCCTCCTTCAAGAAGGCACAAAATTCGAAATTTATTTTACATTTCGACTACATATATGACCCACTTTCAATGAAGATTAATGTTCCCATGGGTGAAATGCTCCTTTAAGAAGAATTCTGTAAATATGGACCCCGATTCTTACATTTAGACTTAGGATGAGAAGAATAGACCATTTCCTTGCATATGCTAAAAGATGATTAGATAGAGACACAGGGCTGTAGATTAATGGCTGTTTGGCACACAGTCAGCAGCATTCAGTGATGTATTGACCACTGTGTGTCTACAGGAGGTGGAGATCGCCAGTGTAGATGCGTTCCAGGGCAGAGAGAAGGACTTCATCATCCTGTCTTGTGTCAGAGCTAATGAGCACCAGGGCATCGGCTTCCTGAACGACCCACGTCGTCTCAATGTGGCCCTAACCAGAGCCAGGTAACAACAGCAGACTTTGAGTGAGAAGGAAAATTTGAGTGAGAAGGAAAATTTGGTTGCAAATAATGTAGGAGAATTGCTCTGATTATATGCACAATTTTGTGTGTATGTGTACAGATATGGCGTGATCATTGTGGGCAATCCTAAGGCTCTGTCCAAGCAGCCTTTGTGGAACCACTTGCTGAATTACTACAAGGAGCAGAAGGTTCTGGTGGAGGGTCCGCTCAACAACCTGAGAGAGAGTCTCATGCAGTTCAGCAAACCACGCAAGCTGGTCAACACCATCAACCCTGTGAGTATAGACTACATATCAAGATTTCCTCTGGCTCAGAAATAGTCTGTTATGTACATGGCATGCATGCATGCAAAGCTGGAATAAAGTTGAAATAAGAATTTTAAGTGCTTAAAGTCCCCCTGTAGTCAATCATTTTATCCCTTAAAACTCATTTTTGATCACCAAAATGACATTTAATTGTTTTTTCCTTGGGACTTATAATAGCTTGAATCTAACTCTACACCCTTCCCTGATTTAGTATACACAGTTCTATGAATATGCAAATGAGCCCCGCCCGCCTCCACTCACTCAGCTCAGAGATCCACTCGTTGATGATCACACGTTGATCTGATTGGTTACAAGGTAGTTTGTGACGTCAGAAACACCAGCGATTTCAAAGCGTGTTTTTGAGACTGTCTTTGGTTCACTGCAGTTTTAAGGAGAAAATACTCAGCAATGCTGTCGACTTAAGAATTTACACATGGTTTGTCTTGAAACATATTAAAAACACCACATAGACATATAAACAACATTAATAGCTGGATTTTCACCACAGGGGGACTTTAACTGCATCTGTAACATCTAATTTTTATATTATCACTCCCAAAGTGACCAATACATTTCAAAGGAAGAACCAGAACACGCATAAGTAGCAAAATCCTCCTAATAGTGGAATTGTGTGTGTGTTTCAGGGAGCACGTTTCATGAGTACTGCCATGTATGATGCGAGAGAGGCCATGATTCCTGGTTCTGTGTATGACCGCAGCAACACTGGTGAGAATATGATCATAAGCTTAATATTGTCATAATCATTTGTTAACAAAATTAATTCCTTCAATGAGCTCATTGTTTCTGCCTTAAATTATTACATTGTTTAAATGAGTACATTTTTAGCTAACTGTGATTTTGTATATGTACATTTCTGAAATAAATAATTTAAGACCGTCACCTCTGATAACAGATCACTGTAAATTGAAATGTGGACTCATGCATTTTCTATAAAGCAGCTTTGAATCGATGTGCATTGTGAAAAGCGCTATATAAATAAATTTGAATTGAATAAGCCATTGCTCATTAAGACACTATGGTTCCAATGAATTAATATAGTTTCTTATTTAGAATAAAGCTCTTATTCTTCTTGTTGGTTAATATATAAAGTAGAGATGCTAATGATTAATTGACGATCAATTACAAAACATCATCTAGTATTTGGTATAGTTTGGTCTCTAACTGAAACAAATATGCTTGTTATATTCTGTATTTCAACGATATATGACAAGTCTATCTTACAATGATTTTTCACATCACATTTTCATGTAAAGCAGTTATTTTTTCACACTATGAAAATAGAGCACTTTAATATGTCAGCAAATTTAAAGGCACTTGGTAAGTGAAAGTCATATTCCCTGTATACAGGTCCTTCTCAAAAAATTAGCATATTGTGATAAAGTTCATTATTTTCCATAATGTAATGATAAAAAATTAAAATTTCATATATTTTAGATTCATTACAGACCAACTGAAATATTTCAGGTCTTTTATTGTTTTAATACTGATGATTTTGGCATACAGCTCATGAAAACCCAAAATTCCTATCTCAAAAAATTAGCATATTTCATCCGACCAATAAAATAAGTGTTTTTAATACAAAAAAAGTCAACCTTCAAATAATTATGTTCAGTTATGCACTCAATACTTGGTCGGGAATCCTTTTGCAGAAATGACTGCTTCAATGCGGCGTGGCATGGAGGCAATCAGCCTGTGGCACTGCTGAGGTGTTATGGAGGCCCAGGATGCTTCGATAGCGGCCTTAAGCTCATCCAGAGTGTTGGGTCTTGCGTCTCTCAACTTTCTCTTCACAATATCCCACAGATTCTCTATGGGGTTCAGGTCAGGAGAGTTGGCAGGCCGATTGAGCACAGTAATACCATGGTCAGTAAACCATTTACCACTGTGAGCAGGTGCCAGGTCGTGCTGAAAAATGAAATCTTCATCTCCATAAAGCTTTTCAGCAGATGGAAGCATGAAGTGCTCCAAAATCTCCTGATAGCTAGCTGCATTGACCCTGCCCTTGATAAAACACAGTGGGCCAACACCAGCAGCTGACATGGCACTGCAGACCATCACTGACTGTGGGTACTTGACACTGGACTTCAGGCATTTTGGCATTTCCTTCTCCCCAGTCTTCCTCCAGACTCTGGCACCTTGATTTCCGAATGACATGCAAAATTTGCTTTCATCCGAAAAAAGTACTTTGGACCACTGAGCAACAGTCCAGTGCTGCTTCTCTGTAGCCCAGGTCAGGCGCTTCTGCCGCTGTTTCTGGTTCAAAAGTGGCTTGACCTGGGGAATGCGGCACCTGTAGCCCATTTCCTGCACACGCCTGTGCACGGTGGCTCTGGATGTTTCTACTCCAGACTCAGTCCACTGCTTCCGCAGGTCCCCCAAGGTCTGGAATCGGTCCTTCTCCACAATCTTCCTCAGGGTCCGGTCACCTCTTCTCGTTGTGCAGCGTTTTTTGCCACACTTTTTCCTTCCCACAGACTTCCCACTGAGGTGCCTTGATACAGCACTCTGGGAACAGCCTATTTGTTCAGAAATTTCTTTCTCTGTCTTACCCTCTTGCTTGAGGGTGTCAATGATGGCCTTCTGGACGGCAGTCAGGTCGGCAGGCTTACCCATGATTGCGGTTTTGAGTAATGAAACAGGCTGGGAGTTTTTAAAAGCCTCAGGAATCTTTTGCAGCTATTTAGAGTTAATTAGTTGATTCAGATGATTAGGTTAATAGCTCGTTTAGAGACCCTTTTCATGATATGCTAATTTTTTGAGATAGGAATTTTGGGTTTTCATGAGCTGTATGGCAAAATCATCAGTATTAAAACAATAAAAGACCTGAAATATTTCAGTTGGTGTGCAATGAATCTAAAATATATGAAAGTTTAATTTTTATCATTACATTATGGAAAATAATGAACTTTATCAAAATATGCTAATTGTTTGAGAAGGACCTGTATATATATTCACTGTAAAGCCAAGCTTCTAAGCTTTAAAACAACACCTATTTTGTGTTAGTTAAGCAAGTTAAGTAACGTGATAACTTAGTAGCTAGCGCACCTTGCTTCTGATTAAGAGGTTTGTACAATGACCGATTATGGGAATATTTGTAAATTGACATCCCTAATATAATCTAATGGGTTAGTTTAAGTATCAACCAAATGATTCCTGTGTTAATCTGTTGTTTTTATGATGAACCTGCTTTTTAAATGTTTATTTTGTGAAATGTAATTTGCAACTCATTGTCTATCTTTACAGGTCGTCCATCTAATATGTACTTCCAGACCCATGATCAGGTTGGCATGATCGGGACCGGACCGAACCCTATGGGCTCCATGAACATTCCCATCCCATTCAATCTTGTCATGCCGCCCATGCCTCCGCCTGGGTACCTGGGCCAGGTGAACGGACCCGCTGCAGGTGAGAGAAAACCCCAGAAACACTCAATTACAACTGTTTCTGAGAAGGAAACATTGACTAACGTTATAAGTGGACTTTTTTTTGTTCAAAACAATTCCACAATAGTGTAGAAACTGGCCTTTGGAAAAGAGATGGAGAATACCATAGTGAATAGAGCAATAAGAGGTGAAGCAGAATCAGATCACGATCATGGCTATTATAGTTAACTAAAAATAAAAACATTAAAAAAAATGTTACTTTAAATAAAATAAATGCTAACGAATAAAATATTTTAAAAAATATATATTTTATTTCAGCTAGTTGCCAAGAAAACATGTCTCATTTTTATTAATCATGATGTACTAAAAGCTAAAATAAAAATGATTGATTAACATAAAAAAAAGCTAAAATTTTTTTTAACTAAAAAGAAAATGGAAAATATTTTTAAAAAAAACTAATTTAAAATATTTAGTTTAACTCGATGTGCTTAAATAACAAAAAAAAAGAAAACTGAAGTAAAAATCGATCTAAAAAAACCCTTTAGATGTATTTTTTTAAACACACCAAAATTACTTAAAAATAAAACATTTTAATGGAAGCTATTAAAATAAAAGCCAATTCAAAATATTCAAAGCTATATTAGAATTTTAATAATAGTAAAATCCCGATATTAATCGGTTCCCTCGCTGCTTACAGGTCGTGGTGCTCCGAAAGGAAAGGCCGGGGGTCGTGGAGGTCGCCAGAGGAACCGTGGCACGGGGAACCATGGCAGTGGGCAGGCCAACATGCCGAGCAGCCAGGCCAGTCAGGATCTGGTGTCCCAGCCCTTCTCTCAGGGCCCTCTGACCCAGGGCTACATCACCATGAGCCAGCCTTCACAGATGAGCCAGCCTGGCCTGTCCCAGCCTGAGCTCTCACAGGTACACACACTATAAGGTCCTTGCACACGGAGTCCGAAATTCTCACACGTTAAAAAATAAATACGACCTCACGTTATGTCAATCACGCTTACACACTGCCTCCGAAACTTTCATCCGTCATAAAAAAAATCAGATCGGATTCGATTTTTGGCATTTCAGCATTTTTTAGAGGTGTTTTGACAATTCAGAGCCACTGAATGACGAATACGAAAAAATGCATACGACTCGGTGTGCAACATCAGCATTTGAGTTTAAAGTGCCCATGTTATGCTCGTTTACGAGTTCATATTTTTTTGGGTTTGCAAGCAGTGTTGGGGAAAGTTACTTTTAAAAGTAATGCATTGCAATAGGGGCTTTTGCGCCGGATTTTGGCCAGATTTTGTTCTAAATTATGTCACACCACCATAAAAAAGCATATTAGGTGCCTTTTAAAGTTTTGGAACCATGTCTGACAGCATTTTACCATTCTTTAGTATATTTCAGAGCTAAATTATCTTAAATGTTGTCACAGGCTCCTTAAGCCATGAATATATTCACAAAGACAAAGTCTTTTCAAGATCCCTGTCAAATTGTATACGTAACCTCTTAAACAGTATGTAGTGCAAAATGTCTTTATGATTATTTTTAAAAGGGACATGATCTATTATTGCCCAAATCATAAATAGATGCGTTTCCTTTACCCTTCAAATTGCGAATTGAAAATACACCCAATAGAAACACGTCAATTCCGCAAAAACTCCCATATATCGCAAAAAAAAGTTTTTACTTTTGAATGAGGTGGTTTTACAGGCAACTAAAAAATATATATATATTTCAGAACTATATATATTGCAATACATTTGAATCTGTGTTAAAGTTGTGTGGGTCTTTTGTGTGAAACAGGACAGCTACCTGGGTGATGAGTTCAAATCCCAGATGGATGTGGCGCTCTCCCAGGATTCAACCTACCAGGGCGAACGGGCTTATCAGCACGGAGGAGTGACTGGACTCTCACAGTACTAGAGTGTAAGACACACACACACACACACATCTTAGAAGACCACACATACACTACCATTTAATAGTTTGGGAGAGAGAGAGAGAAATTAATACTTTTATTCAGCAAGGATGCATTAAATAGATCAAAAGAAGTGACATTAAAGGCATTTATAATGTTACAAAAGTTTCTATTTCAAATAAACGCTGTTCTTTTGAACTTTCTATTCATCAAAGGATCCTGAAAAAAATGTATCAGTTACTTGAGCAGCAAATTATATTATACTGATTTTTGAAGGATCATGTGACACTGAATACTGGAGTAATGATGCTGAAAATTCAGCTTTGCATCACATGAATAAATTACATTTTAACATGTATTACAATAGAAAACGGCTATTTTAAATATTGGTTATTTTTCATCAAATATATGCAGCATTGGTGAGCATAAGAGACTTCTTTCAAAAACAATAAAATCTTAGCAACGCCAAACTTTAACATTATCACATTAATTGACTCGTCTGGTTGGTGTTATAGATGCCTGGATGACCTAGACACCAAAAACCCCATTATAATTCATATTATGTGCTGGTTTTTGTCTACACATGAATCAGACAGACATTGTTACCACTCCAGCACACCACAGTATTATTATTGTCTCACTTTTAAAATGATATTTGAGCAATTTAAAATGATTTTTATTTTATAAAACAATTCCATTTTGCGTGTAATAAAACATGCGTTTCTCTGCCTGTGTCCGCAGGTTGTTGGAACAGGAGCTAGGCCTGTGCTGAGCTTAGTTCATCAGCATTTTAAATATGGGTAAATATAAAAAAAGAACAAACATGGATGCCCGTTTACCACTGTTACAACTGAAGCACCATGGTGTGAGAGCAACAGGAGAGAATCAAACCAATCACAGGAGGGGAGTAAAGCTGGACAGGACGAAAGAGAACGTGTGAGTGGCGGATTACATCCACCATTCGTTGAGGACGGGGAAGGAGAGGGGAGACGCGGTGTTAGGAGGAGACGAAACACGAGATCTTCGATCTGCAACTCCGCAACGTGGAGGAGGCTCCTGGAGCGCAGGGACCCTTCCCGGCCTCCTCTCTCTCTCGCCTGGCTGTCGACGTCAGCCTCAGGCCTTGCCCTGCCAACAGAGGAGGAGTAAAGATGAAGTTCTCTTAAAACTTACCTGCAAAAACCACGCTTGCTCTGTCGTCTCCACGAGCTGAGAGAGGGGGTGACGTATTTAAAGTAATTATAAACGCTTTTCAAGCAGCTGATTTTGGGGAAAATAGTGTTCCCCTCAAAGTTGAGATCTGACGTTCAGGTTCTACCACCGAACATCTTTGAGAGAACGGACGAGTGTTTTTGCGTTTAATTTCGCGTTTTCCCCGAGCAACGAAAGGTGCTAGGGCACTCTGAAGGACGATTCAACTTTGAGGAAAGTTTTCCGCCTGAAGAAGGAGGGTGAGAGGTGCCGTGTATCCGAAGGCCCGTCACATCTTAGCCGCTCTTTGCTAGGTGATTTTGCGAAAGCAAAAGGGGTAGAAAAGGCTTTCTCTTTTCTTTTTAAATGTTTGGTCTCTGCAGAGCTGACGCGGAAGGGGCCCGACGGATCTATCCTTTCTTATTTACCTCTTTTAAAAAATGCTTTTTTGTTCAACTAGAATAAAAACAGTGAAGTAGAACCGCTCGATTAGCCTGTTTGATTTAGATGTGGCTTCTTAAATCTCTTACCTTGCTACAAAAAAAAAATCAATCAAAACCAACAGGAATCTTGCCTTGGTCAGTCAAAAAAAAAAAAAAAAAAGTCACAATCAGGTTTCCAAGGGTTAGAAACTTCAGTGTGTGAGATCATCAGTGCTGAAATGTGATTTATTATGAGACAAGTGTCAATCACAGTAAACCCCTCCCACTTCTATTCTGTCCAATCAGGACGCCATCATAATATTGTTGCGCCCAAATCGCTTTAGTTAAAGGTGAAAATGAGCAGTTGCACCTCAGAGAGAGCAGAAGGAGACCGGAGACCCATGCGAAGGACAGACAGGTGAGATTCTCGCTGTTTTTGTGTCTGACCGTAAGAGGCGCCGCCGTGCTCTCTTGCTTGATGATGATGTCAATGAGAGCGGCGGTAATCGCCAACCAGAGGTGTGTGTATGTATGTGTGTTTCCAGACTGCCCTTCCTCATTATTATTATTATTATTAGTGATAGATTGTAGTTTTGCTTTGTTTTCCCCCTGTTCTAGTTGCTTATTTGCTTTTTTTTCCTCCCCCTTCTTAGAAGCTCATTTTTATTTGTATGATCTGACGTGAATTTCTCGTAACCTCTCTGTGTGGAAATTGCTCAACTTTATTTGGTTTCCACGGACCCATTCAGAGTTTTAAGGCAGCTTTTTAACATCTGTTCTGACCGATGCCAGTCGCCTCAACTTTGTACTTTTACTTTGGAGTGTTTATACCTTGCTGTTACTCCATATTTGCAAACACTTTTGACTGTTTAATATTACTTAGAATATCACCACTTGCATTTTATAGCATCAAGCACAGATTCATTTTAAGCTCACGTATGCACCGTTTTGCTTTACTTTTTCTTTGCCCACAAGACAATCATGATTCATTCATAACCAACGTTGCAAAAATGTTGTAACAGACATTTTGACGTATGCGACTGATATTCCGTCTTTTCCATGTTAACCTCACCTTTTAGAGTTAACTCGTTCTCTAAAATTCCTTAAAACAGTTTTGTTTTCATACTTCAAATGTAAATAACAATGCTCAGATTTGATATAACATGAGCCAAATGGTTGCCAATGACAATGAGATATTCAAGCCAAGGTGATCCATAATGATATATTCTGGTTATGACAAGGGATGAAGAAGAGATCATGCCTGAGAGGATCCGCTGCAAAAAATTTCATTCAGATATCAGATTTGATCGAAATGTACAATAAATTAACTTGCATTGAAGAGGGACATTGGAAAAAATATCAGGATATTAAGTATAATTCAGGATTTTGTTTTGTGGAAAGAGTTTTCACCCCCACAGTATGTACTTGTAACTTTACAAATAAATGTTGCTTTCTTTCACCCAATGCAGGTCTCGTTGCTTCCTTGTCTTAATTGTGTAGCTATGATCTACAATGAAACTTAAAGGTGCTATATGTAAGAATTCGTTATTAATCGCTTTTTTTATTGCCAATGTGTGAACAACATGTAACGAAACTTAAAAACGAGACCTTCCCCAACTTTCTAGGTTGACTATGAATGCCAGACTGATGTTTATGTAAAGGACTCGGGGCGTTTTTGCCGCGAAAATCAAAAGGATATGACGTTTGCGTGCTCCTGAAAGCCATTCTTTCCTTCAAATATACTTAAAGGTGCAGTGTGTGATTTTTAGCGGCATCTAGTGGTGAGGTTACGAATTGCAACCAACAAAAGTTACGGTGGCCGACAGGAAAATATGTCATCGTCTGAGACCGCAGAGAGTAGCAGTTCAGCAATGAGGTTTCCTTACAAGGATAAATTAAGAAATTATGCTTAATTATTCAGTAAAACTATATGTTATTGCAAATAGTATTGTGTCAGTGTTTTATTCGCTGAACTAAGCTTGCTTCCTTGCACGAAGAGCAACATAGTAACGAAACGCGTTTGTAGAAACATGTCGGCGCATTTCAATGATCGGGAACCCGACAGAATCAGACAGAAACTGCTCATTCTAAGGTAATACAAATATAACGGTTAATTAAGTAAGGCATTTATACACCACTGAAAACGTCTCTTTCAAGGTAGTGAGGAAACGCGCTCTGTAGCGCTGTGTATTCGCTGTCGGCTACGCTAGAAACATGACCACATAATATGTCGACCTCCACAGAAGGCGGCGCCCGCGGTTATGGAGATATAAATGTCTCATTCTAAGGTAATAAAAACATAACGGTTCATTATGCAAGGTCTTTATACACCACTGAAAACATAGTTATGGATCTTATATTGCATTTCTGTCAATAGATCCTCAGAAATATTACACATTGCACCTTTAATAATCAAACTATCATAACAGTGTAATTTTAATTAGCTCATCTGTTTACATGATGCCGGTGAATCGCAGAGCTCATGTAAACATATCCAGATCAGATGCTTTATTAATGGCTGCTTATTGAGAGGATTTACATATTTTTGTGGACGGCGTCTGAATGTTGGATCATCGATGCAAAGGTATTTCCCGCTGCTTCTTCTTTTTGAACTTATAAGCGAAGAACAAAAAAATAACTTCGCCGTGAAAATATCAGGGCCTTGAAGTCACGTTCAGTCTCTTGTAGGCTATTTTACTACAACTGAGCACGAGAGCTGCTGCAGTTCACTTAACGACCAACAGTGTCGCTAATCAGGGTTTCTGAATTCTACAAATAAGCTCTTTAAATATAGACTTTTTTTACTTTTACCACTGGTGTTTTCTATATAATTATATAGTAAGGAAGTAGAATTCGTGTGAGCATTGTGTCTGTGCTCTATGGAAGCTTGTTTCCGCCACAGAATAAAACATTTTATAGCCAACTGATAACTTTTCTCAGAATTGTGAGAGAGAAAACGGCGGTTGCAAGTTATAAAGTCCAATTCTAAGGGAAAAAAGACTCGACTTATTTTCCTCGGAATTTCATCCTGTGATGAAAGTCAGAATAGTGAGATAAAAAGTCACATTTACCTGTTTTATTTTCTATTCTGTGGCGGCAACAAGCTTTCATATTGCTCTGTTTAGCTTAACTGAAAAGGAGACAAGGTTTTACTCGATGCAAATATCATACGAAATTAATATTTTAATGATGTTTATTAGCCTTGATGAAGGAATGTTAAATCCTAAAATTAAATTACTGTAAGAACATACAATATTTGCTTTAAAGCTAATATTTTTCTTCTAAAGTAAATAATTTGCATTAATTGCAGAATCTCCTTGCTGTATCAATCACCCATTAAACCTACTGTGCTAAAACTTTTTTCTAAGTGATTTGTGTAAGAGCATGCCAGTAAATAAATTTATTTTCAAATTTTAAAAATCCTAACGAAAGGCAATATATATATATATATTAGTGGTGTGCAACTATTGATCGCATCCAAAATAACAGTTTATTTATAATATGTGTGTGTACTGTGTATAAAAGTTTGTTTACATAATATGTGTGTATACTGAGTATAATTATTTTGTATATATAAATGCACACATGCATGTATATATTTAAGAAAAATGTGTTTAGGCTATATATAAAATACAGTATACCTACATGCATACGTGTGAATTTATAATTATACACAGCACACACACATATATTATGTAAACACAAACTTTTATTTTGGATGCGATTAATCGTTGCCCAGCACTAATTTATATGCAACTATGTCGTCATGCCTGTCCTTTATTTCTATTTATCTTTATACCACCTCAGCCTGGTGTTACATCTAACGAAAGGTAAATATATATGTAAATGTTATTACACCTGTCCTTTATTTCTATATATCTTTATACACCTCAAATCCCTCACAGACCTTCTCCTTGACCCCCAGCAGAGCCAACAGGTTGTAGTGGTCACTTTTGTGCATTTACGGTAATTCGAGGTAGGGCTACAATGAGAACTGCGCATGTGCGTAGAGAGTCCGTAATAGATGTGACAGGTGAGAAGAGATAAGCACTTACTTTTATTTCCCTTTCGGTTTATGACCAGAGTTGAATGTTTTTGTTTGCTTTTTCTCACTCAATCGGTATGCGGATGAGTGTGAATCAACTCTTAGTTAAACTTGAACTCTGAGTTGATTTACCCTGAGATGGGAAACTCTGAGTTTTCGGTTTCAGAACAGCTGAATTGTGTTAGTTAAATCAACTCTGAGTAGGTTGACTCGTTAAGTTAAGCGCGTGCACCATGACTGTGAAAAGCCCTGATCAATGGAGCTCTGAAACTACGATTCCCCATGGCAATTCATCCGAGTCAAGTATAATTCTTAATCACTGTTATATTATTAGGTGAAAACTGTCAGAAAGGTAAGTTATTGAACTAATACTTATTTTCATGGTATCCCACAGGCATAATTTTTTTTTTTTAAATGAACGTGGCAGCAACTAAAGTTGAACAATATTGAACAATAAAACCATAATTTGATATTTTAAATGATTAAGCATAAAAAGTTCATGGCTTTAGGCTACATGACTTTACAAACATTTGACATATTAAATAAATATACATTCCAATGTGCCACTGCTGTTTCCATGTAGTATAATGCTCTTTTCACATAATTAAATGTTCTCTAATCCAACCTGTTACATTTTTGAATTAGGCTAATGAAATTAAATGAACATTTGAGTTCTCCTCCGCCAACAGCAAGAAGGTGGAGGACCTGCACCCCCGCTGACAGATGAAGCGGAGATACACAATACTGGAAGAATTGTCAAATCCAACAGGAAAAATAATTAGGCCTACTGTTGCTTTTGTATTTGTAGGAAATAGAAGTGACCAAATAAATTGTGAATAGCGTTTATTTAACAGTTACGGCATATATCTCTATTCTCTACCCTTCCATCTGGCATCCATACAGTAATCTGTTTCATTTTCGGAAGGAGCGATGATGGGAATATGTGTGTCATCAATGCATCCAACCACACTGGAAATCCTAAAGGAAATCCTAATTATTCGTTTGCTCTGATACAGCGGCCTTTCTAATGTGCTCTGCATCCCCGATGATGATATACAGTCCAGTCAAAATATCAAAAAATTCTTAAATCAAGATGCATTTACTACACCTAAGAAAAACTCTGGGTTTACCGAAGAAAACCGGCTCCCGACCAGGTTAGGTTCACAGAGTAAGTTACCATGGTAACTAAGTATAAGTTACCTCTCTTTCAGAAACGGGCTTGACTTACTCCGCTTTCTTGGGTTTCACACACCTCTCATTCTGAAACGGAAAACCAAGAGTTTCCCTCATTTCAGGGTTAACATACTCAGAGTTTTTACTTAACCTCCTTTCTGAAACAGGCCCCAGCTCTCGTCTCTCGTGCATTTTTTCCTCCGACGACACTTATTGTTTTTGTCTCTGAGCGACAACATCTCAACTTTAACCTTCCTGGATTCCTTAAGGAAACTACGCCAGGATCCAAGTTCAAGTTCAAGTCTTTATTTTGCCAGAACGACCCACATCGCCTGGAATTCATTTTGGTGAATTGGCTCTCACAGGACAATGCAACATAACATGTACAATAAAAACATAAAAACAGAGAACAAATACTTAGATAACTGCTAATAAATAGTAATAAAATTAATCAGACTAGTGCGTTTGGGGACCCTAAGAAGAAGGAGAGCATAGCTGTGTCTGTATAAGTAAAGTAGATAGAGATTGTTGTTGTGAGTTGAGAGCCCTCACAGCCTGCGGGTAAGTACTATTAGGAAAACGGGTGGTTCTGGATCTTATGCTTCCTAACCTTCTGGCTGATGGTAGAGGGATGAAAAGGGAATTAGCAGGGTGTAATGAATCCTTGAGTATTTTCAGACCAGTTTTGAGTAGACGGATTGTTATAAATGTCACAGATCTTAGGGAGGTCCATCCCAATTATTCTCGATGCAGTGCTAACTACCCTGTTCAATGCAGACTTATCCTCCGCCGAGCAGCTACGCCACCACACAGTGATCGAGAAAGTGACAATGCTCTCAATCACAGCCCTGTAAAAGTGAACATTTTACATTTAGCTGACGCTTTTATCCAAAGCAACTTACAATTGCTATATTTCAGAGGTCGCACGCCTCTGGAGCAACTAGGGGTTAAGTGTCTTGCTCAGAGACACATTGGTGTCTCACAGTGGATTCGAACCCGGGTCTCTCAGACCAAAGGCATGTGTCTTATCCACTGCACCATCACCACCCATAAAAAAAGTGAAGCATTCCCGCCTTGGACACTTTAAATTTCCTAAGTTGTCTCAAAAAGAAAAGTTGCTGCTGAGCTTTTTTAACTATCTGGCTGACATTAAGGCTCCATTTGAGACTGGAGGATGTAATGGTCCCAAGGAACCTGAAACTTCGATCCTGAAGTATCGATACTGACGTGGTATCGAAAAGGATCGATCCTCACATTAAAATATCGATCCAAATGTGTGTTTTTTTACCAGTAATTTTTATTAATTTAGAA
Organism: Siphateles boraxobius; assembly: GCF_051911475.1. NCBI lineage: Eukaryota > Metazoa > Chordata > Actinopteri > Cypriniformes > Leuciscidae > Siphateles > Siphateles boraxobius. Next base: position 9,413,994 of record NW_027509215.1, read on the forward strand.
CGCAATTCAGTGTGTAAAAAACGTCTAAGTTGAAAAATACGCGAATGTTAGCGAATAATTGTGTAGGGTAGAACCAGGGAATGTCTAATAAGGGTAGACGGAGACGGGCTCTGGTACAACTATTTCTCCTAGTCATCTGGATACAAGATGAAACCAATCAATCCCAGAGAGCGTTCGATGCTGGTGCTTCTGTCCAGTGTTGGGGGTAACTTATTAAAAGTAACTTGAGTTACGTAATCAGATTACTTTTTCAAGTAACTAGTAAAGTAACGCATTACTTTTGCAATTTACAACAAAATATCTGAGTTACTTTTTCAAATAAGTAACGCTAGTTACTTTTTCACATTTATTGACTGACAGCTCTCCTGTCCCCATGTTGAGAGAAATAAAGTGAGGTGTTGTGTGTATTTGCATTGAACATGCATTTACTCATCTCACTTGCACAAAAACATTCAGTATTCCCCAAAATGAATAAAAACAGTCAAATGCAATCTCAGAATGTTGTGCAAAAGTTTTATAATTAACTATGTTAAATTACACAAATATACTTTATGTATTTAATCTCAGTTTATTAACCAATGTGTTTGCTGCTGACCTACAATGATCTAATTCAACCATACTAATAAGCAAAAATGACTTTAGATTAGGTTTAGAAATAAGAGTGTTGAACTTCCTTCTCCTGTATCCTATTGTTATTTAATCAAGAACAGCAGCAGCTGAAAGGTTTGTTTGAGCGGCGCCCTCTACTGTACAGTAGTAAATATGCATTTCCTTCAGCCTTAGGCTTATTCATTTAACTTTTGATGTGAAAGGGCCTTAACAATTGGCAAAAATAGATTGTTTTAGCTGTTATTAAAAAACAAACAAATAAGCCCATGCAGGTGAGAAAAAGTAACGCAAAAGTAATGTAACGCATTACTTTCCATAAAAAGTAACTAAGTAACGTACTTAGTTACTTTTTTGGGGAGTAACGCAATATTGTAATGCATTACTTTTAAAAGTAACTTTCCCCAACACTGCTTCTGTCACAGTGCGTTTGGGAAACGAAGCCTTGATGACAGAGAAACAATCGAGAGTTTTTTCGCAATAAACCAATTAAAAGTCTACATAACGGTTAAAAATGGTTATGTCAGTAAGATTTGTTTAATGAAATTAATATTTTTATTCTACAAGGATCGAAAGTGACAGTCAAGGGTTTTACACTAGTTAAAAAAAAATTCATATAAATGCTGTTCTTTCAACATTGTTCATCAAATAATTTTGCATAAAATGTATCATGGTTTCCACAAAAACATGAAACTGTTTTCAACATTGATAATAAGAAATGTTTCTTGAGCAGCAAATCAGCATATTAAAATGAATTCTCATCACGAAGGATCGTGAAGACTGGAGTAATGATGCTGATGTTTCAGTTTTTACTGTATTTTTGATCAAATAAAGGCGAAGAGAATTACAAATCTTACAGCCCCCAAACTTTTGAACTGTAGGCTAGTGTACAATAGTGCATTTACTATAATTAGGGTAGTTTGGTAAAAGTCACTGATTAATTACAGGCGAGTTGAGAGCACAAATCACAAAATATTTAGTGGTCATGAAAACGTATTCAGATTTAGCATATTGATGATGCATTCACCTCATAAATCATGACACACTGCTTTAGCACAGGAAAGTGCATGTAAGTTCAAGTGCATACTTTTAAAATTAAAAAGTATGGTATCGATATCGGCGATACTGGCCCTGTATTTACTTGCTATCGGATCGATACCGAATTTTGCAGTATCGCCCACCCCTACCAACTACTCTACAGTTTTGTCCTTGATGGCCAGGGGAGCGACTTAATGTTTTTGCTCCTAAAATCAACAACCATCTCCTTAGTTTTAGAGAAGTTAAGGGACAAGTTGTTAATTGTGCACCACTCAGCCAGCAAGGACACTTCTGTTCTGTAGGCCGATTCGTCATCGTTAGTAATGAGGCCTACCAAAGTGGTATCGTCTGCAAATGTAAAAATTTTGACTGAGTCATGGTGAGAAAAACCATTATGTCCCATGGTGAGAAAAACAGTCATTGGTATAAAATGAGTATAAAACACACCCCTGGGGGGCGCCAATGCTGGTGGACATTGATTTTGACAAAAGGTCATTAACCCTAACCACTTGAGATCTATCAGTTAAGTCTAGAATCCAGTCGTCACTTAACTCTGAATCGACATGCACTAATGCTACATTTTCTAAATGTCATAATCATTTGTTAACAAACAAGTATTCATTACTTCAATGAGCTCATTGTTTCTGCATTAAATTATTACATTGTTTAAATTAATACATTTTTCGCTACCTGTGATTCTGTATATGTACATTTCTGAAATGCATAACTCTGATAACAGATCACTGTAAATTGTAATGTGGACTCATGCATTTTCTGTAAAGCTGCTTTGAAACGATGTGTATTGTGAAAATTTCTATAGCCTACAGTAAATGTGAATTGAATAAAAAAAAAATTAGGAAACCCTTTGCCTTAAAATCATGTAGATAAACGTAATGCTTAATTGAAAACATTAAGTTATATGAACTTAACAGTTCCACATAACTTAGTTTTTTTTCGATTAAGAATGAAGTTAATTTACTTAATAGTGTATCCGTAATTTTTTTTAAAGTTGCCAACGGATAACTTTTTACAGTGGGCTCATCTCTGAGCGAGATTTCCCAGCTGAGCTCTGACTTCCCAGTCGATATCGTGGACTCCTTCTGTTTATGGGAACCATCATCACCCAGAACCTCAAGCTAAACACCAACTCTCTGATTAACAAATGCGCACCAGTGAATGTATTTACTGCGACTGTAGAAGTTGTTCAACCTAGCAAAGAAAACTGATAAATGCTGCCTTTGGAGACTCACTCCAAGGTTGGAAGAAATCAAGATACGTTTAAATGCAATGGTTTCACTTGCAGTCTCCCGAGATTCCTTCATCTGATCGCATCCTTCACTGCCTTTGATATCCCAGAATCCTGTGCTGTGACAGTCGAGCTAGAAAAATAAAGATGGCATCTTAAAGTTGCGGCTGTTTGTCAGTTTGTGTGTGAAATAAATGTACACTTTTTTCTAATTTCTAGTGAGACATTACTATTCTAGTCATTAAATATTAATTTCAGACGTAGACAATGATGTTGCACTTCTACTCTTCCATCATCCATCGCCATCTGTTATACTGATGCTGCCACTGCCAAAGACAAAAGCAGACTGTCATTCAAGCGTCAGACTTTCACCACTAAAGCCTCACGCCACAAACACTTTCTTTCATCCGTAACTGGCCTCATCAACACACAGGAGGAGGAGGGGAGGGTGGGATCGTATTAGCCTTGGACATTACACATTATTACATCAAATTTTTTTATTATTATTTATTTGATGGGGACAAAGCATGTTGATGAAAATGTAAACAAGCCGGATTATAGCAACATTTACACCCGCAGTCCCTAATAAAAACCTCATTTTTTACATGAATTACATTAAAGTTGCACCTTCGTAAAACCCACTTTTGCACTATTTTCCTAAATTTTTTTTACATTTATGCTCATAGATTTCATAACTTTGTAGTTTCTTTATATTTATGCTTTTGTAACCGGTCCTACTCGACCCACTATGAGTGGAATTAGTGATGGGAAGTCTCATTTTCAATTTAAACCTAACTCCCATCTGGGTCACGGCACCAAATGTAACCGAATCCTACTCCGTTCCCAGGGAAAGCAAGAACTGATAAGAATGTAACGTGTACCTTGAAATGCAATGTAAGTCGCTTTGGATAAAAGCATCTGTCAAATGCATAAATGTGATGTAAATGTACTCCGAGCGAGCGGGATTCAACCGGGGTCTCCAGCAGGGGAGCGATGCGCCAACAAGGAGGCTAAAGACAAAAATGTATGTTTTAATATCAGGCAATTTCTTTTATTAATTGCTATCAGGATGTGAAAAGAGTGTCAATCATTATAACAATAAGTGTTTTTAAAAAAAGACTTACCCTTGGGTGTTTCAAAGAACATGATACATGTAAAAAAAAAAAAGGTACATGGTCATAAAACACTATTACCTTAGGCACCATGTCCGCAAAACATGGGAACGCCATGGTTTCACTGGCGTTTGTGAAGGTTTGTAGTGTCTCATTGGGGTAACATCAGCACAAATGCCTGTATGATTAACGGCTCTTTACTCTGTATTCACTAGAGGGCGAGAAGAAGACGCAATGAAGAAGCTGCAGTTCTGGTTCTGGTCCACTAGAGCGCGCGCGTGCGCGTGTGCGTGCGTGTGTGTGTGTGTGAGAGAGAGAGAGAGTCACTTCAAAACCCGCTCGCGCAAAGAGGCTCGGGACATCAAAGCGAAAACTGGTTACAAAGTAACAGTCTCGGCACGTCATCAAAGTCGCTGCGGGAAACATCTGAACGCGGGAATCCCGCGTGTCCGCGCGCGCAACCAAAGAAAAACACGGGAAAAGAGGAACTGACACGCGCCCCGGTCATCACGTCCAGTTTCTGCGGCTGCTAGTGTTGCATTCGCTTGATGTCATGCAGATATAAACCACGTTCACTGTGTAGACAGACTCCACACACGGATTACTGATCTTTAACACAATCTACAGGCTGTTGATCCAGAACAGGAACAAGAGTTTGACATCCTGTGTGTTTACAACGACATGGGGTAAGAGTCATATTCTTATTTATAACTTCAACTGAGCTTAAAGCTCTGAACTCAACACAAACTTACTACAGCACTGCTCACTGTCTGCAACTATGTCAGATGAAAGACTTTAAATGGCGTTTAGACATCTGGAAACTGTTTATGAGGGAATGTTTATTTGTTTACTTCAGTTCTGCATTAAGAAATGTACAAGCAATATCCTGCTGTATGACAGCGTTTCAAACCATTTTTATAGAACTGTATAGATGATGTTTCATTAACTCTTGTTAAAAGTGACCTGCAAAAAAACTAAAAGGGGATTTAACTTCATTTGCAACATCTCAAACACACAATTTTCCTTATGTACATGTGCGATTTAACTTCACATTTTAATCTTATTGAATGTAGAAAATGATATTTGTCAACTACCCATAAATCTTGGTTCAGCCAAATAATCGACACTGATAGATTTATCATCTTTCTAGGATATGATGTATTTATTCTAAATAGTTATTGTAGCCTAATTATGCATGCATTAGTTTTGTTTAAACATTTTTTAAAAATAATTTAAAAGGCCTTTCGGTTCTTGAACTTCATCCCCGTCCTTGACCCAAATATGTCATTCATTTTCTCAGTATTAACAATTTTGGGCTTATATATTATTTGTTTTCATTTTCTCATTTCTAATGGCAGAAGAAGACCCTCATCTATCCAGTAAGAATGTATCCATTGCACAGAGAGAGGTAAGACATCATGTTTCTCTCTTTTTTTTTATCAGATCCGGGGGTGTTTTTGTGAATATGGGCCAGATAAGATACATTGATCAAATTCTCAGTAATCGGTAACACCAATTTTAGAGAATCTTATTATCAGTGCATAATATTATTTTGCTTATTATCAGTGCATAATATTTTTTTAACATTATTTTGCTTATAATCAGTGCATAATTTTAAACATTATTTTACTTATTATCAGTGCATAGTATTTTAAACATTATTTTACAACGTTGCAAAGTCAATTTAGACAATTATTTGTCATTTATGTCTCATAAGTTATTATGTATAAATCAGACAGCTTGCTGTAGAGCATCAGCCATTAAAAAAAAAAAAAAACACGGAAATGCACTTTAAAACAAAATCACTTTGTGAAAATGGACAAGGCACCTGTTTTTCATATGACCCATTAATCCTGCTCTTAGCTGGACATTTTCATGGGAATTATGGATTCTGCATGCATATATAAAGAGAGATTTCTTCTAGTACTGAGAGATGACACCCCATCACGCCTGCTGCTGCACAAAAAGGTCTTGGGATATTGTTTATGAAACAGCCGGTATTGTT